>NW_011472049.1:27012-28078 GCF_000754665.1 Bison bison bison
ACATGATATTTTACATGTTTCTATGTCATTCTCCCAAATCTTCCCACCCTCTCCCTTTCCCACAGAGTCCATAAGACTGTTCAATACATCAGTGTCTCTTTTGCTGTCTCGTACACCGGGTTATTGTTACCATCTTTCTAAATTCCATATATATGCGTTAGTATACTGTATTTATGTTTTTCCTTCTGGCTTACTTCACTCTGTATAATAGGCTCCAGTTTTATCCACCTCATCAGAACTGATTCAAATGTATTCTTTTTAATGGCTGAGTAATACTCCATTGTGTATATGTACCACAGCTTTCTTATCCATTCATCTGCTGATGGACATCTAGGTTGCTTCCATGTCTTGGCTATTATAAACAGTGCTGCGATGAACATTGGGGTACACGTGTCTCTTTCCCTAAAATGGGGAAGGAAATAATCACCCAAGTCCAAGAAACCCAGAGAGTACCAAACAGGATAAACCCAAGGAGAAACACCCCAAGACACATATTAATCAAATTAACAAAGATCAAACACAAAGAACAAATATTAAAAGCAGCAAGGGAAAAACAACAAATAACACACAAGGGAATTCCCATAAGGATTACAGCTGATCTTCAATAGAAACTCTTCAAGCCAGGAGGGAATGGCAAGACATACTTAAAATGATGAAAGAAAATAACCTACAGCCCAGATTATTGTACCCAGCAAGGATCTCATTCAAGTATGAAGGAGAAATCAAAAGCTTTTCAGACAAGCAAAAGCTGAGAGAATTCTGCACCACCAAACCAGCTCTCCAACAAATACTAAAGGATATTCTCTAGACAGGAAACACAAAAACGGTGTATAAATTCGAACCCAAAACAATAAAGTAAATGGCAACGGGAACATACTTATCAGTAATTACATTAAATGTAAATGGGTTGAATGCCCCAACCAAAAGACAAAGACTGGCTGAATGGATACAAAAACAAGACCCCTACATATGTTGTCTACAAGAGACCCACCTCAAAACAGGGGACACATACAGACTGAAAGTGAAGGGCTGGAAAAAGATTTTCCATGCAAATAGGGACCAAAAG
>NW_011472049.1:28178-31647 GCF_000754665.1 Bison bison bison
CTTTCAATAGAAACTCTTCAAGCCAGGAGGGAATGGCAAGACATACTTAAAATGATGAAAGAAAATAACCTACAGCCCAGATTATTGTTGAGAATTTTTGCAGTGATATTCATCAAAGATATTGGCATGTAATTTATCTTTTGGTGGTATGTTTGTCTGGTTTTAGTATCAGGGTGTTTGTGGCTTCATAGAATGTCTTTGGAAGTGTTCTTTCTTCTCCAGTCTTTTGGAAGGGTTTGAGAAGAATCAGTACAAGTTCTTTGAATGTTTAGTACAGTTTGCCTGTGAAATCATCTGGTCCTGAATGTTTGTTTCTAGATAATTATTATTATTATTACAGGTATTACTTCACTTCTAATGATTAATCTGTTCAAATTATCTTTTCTTCTTGATTTAGTTTTAGTAGGCTGAATGTTTTTAGAAAGTTTCCCATTTCTTCTAGGTTGTCCAATTTATTGGCATAAGGTTGTTCGTAGTATTCTTTTATGCTTTTTAAAAAAATTCTTTGGTATCAATTGAGATTTCTCTTTTTGCACTCCTTATTTTGTTTATTTGGGTTCTTTCTCTTTTCCTCTTTGTGAGCATGCCCAGAAGTTTGTCAATTTTCTTTGCCATTTCAAAGAACCAACTCTTGATTTTATTGAGTTTTTTTTAGAATTTTCTAATCTATACTTTATTTATTACCTTCTGATCTTTATCCTTCCTTCTGCTGACTTTAGGCTTTGTTTATTCTTCTTTTTCTAATTTGTTTACACAGTAGGTTAGGTTGTTTCTTTGAGGTTTTTCTTGTGTTTAAAGGAAGGCCTGTGGTCTGAACTTCTAAGAACTGCTTATTATTGTGTCCCATAGATTTTGTATGGTTCTGTTTGCATTGTCATTTGTCTCAAGGTATTGTAAATTTTCTTGTTGACCCATTGGTGTTTTTTTTTTTTTAGTAGCATGCTGTTTAGTCAGCATGTAATAATTTTACTCTCATTTCTTTTCCTTTGGTTGATTTCTAGTTTCATGCCATTGCATTGACATGTATGACATCATCTTAATTTAATCGTCTGTTGAGTGACAGTTGGGTTGCTTCTGTGTCTTCACTATTGTAAATAATGCCATTATGAACATTGGGTTACATATTTTTTCAAATTAGTGTTTTCACATTCTGCAGATATATAACCAGGCATGAAATTGCTGGATCATATGGTAGCTCAATTTTTAGTTTTTTAAAAAATATTTCTTTTTAATTGTTTTAAATATGATAATACATTTACAGGAGACTTGGAAAATACAGAACAAAGCTATATATAGTTCCACTGTACATTTCAATTATTTTCTAAGTAAATAAGCTAAGATTTTTAGTCAGAGTTTCAATATTAAACCCTCAAAAATTAATATAGTGAATAGACGGAAAAGTATAAGGATATAGTAGACCTGAAAAGCACCATGAGCCATTAAGTATACAATTTCCACACAACAGCAGTATACAAATTCTATTCAAGTTCCCATAGACTATAAACCAACACTGAATCTGAAATATAAAAAGTGAAACAATCTAGATAAAAGTAAGCCATCATCATATAGTCCAGTTGTTTTTAGACATGGCTGCTCATTAGAATAGCTTCTAGAGCTTTGGAGAAGAAAAAAATACCTGGGCATTTGTAGTTTTCAAAAACTTTCAACATAACTCTAATGTGTATCTAGATTTTAAAAAGTGATTACAGATTTTGCTATTAAATGGTAGATTTAAGCATGTAGAATTCTATTATTTTCTAATGATCAATCATGATACAAGAGTATCACAATGAATAATAGTTACATAATCACAATAATAAAAGATGTTTATCAGTTTGTTTTTTTTTTTTTTCACCAATTCTGGGAAACTTTTACTTTCAGGTTATCAGATGATGTGTGTGTTTAGTCAAAACTTTGTGTTTTCTTTGGATGTGTCACAAGAATCCAAGATTCTTTTCCTTGGAGTTTTATGGCACAAGGGTTGGTTAACAGCACTTGATGGGGCCTTTTCAGCAAGAATGAAGAGCATTTATTCTGGAGGTGTTTATCCCAATAGACAAAATCTCTAGGTTGCAAGGTGTGGTGCTTAAAGTCTTTGTGTCCTGAGAATATGGTGTGAAAATATTGCTCTACCAAAAAGATGGTTATTTTTAATAGAGGCAATTGTTGTTCAGTCACTTAGTAATGTCCAACTCTTTTCCGACCCCATGGAAGCAGCTCACCAGGCTTCCCTGCCCTTCACCATCTCTTGGAGCTTGTTCAAACTCATGTCCATTGAGTTGGTGATGAGTTGAGGCAATTAGGGCTACACAATATTGGAGCATCTCTCCTTTTATCAGTTGTGGGTCAAAAGAAGCAAGAGCCTAGTTCATTGAGTGTCCTGTGGTCATCTCATAGGGTGAGATTAGTTCCAAAAGGGTGGATTAGCAAATCAGAAGGAACAACAGCAATGCTAGAAGCCATGGTGTTTGGAGGGCTTC
Organism: Bison bison bison; assembly: GCF_000754665.1. Lineage (NCBI taxonomy): Eukaryota > Metazoa > Chordata > Mammalia > Artiodactyla > Bovidae > Bison > Bison bison. The sequence goes on from NW_011472049.1 coordinate 30,659, forward strand.
TACAAATTTTGCCAGTTGAGTCCTAATAATGCCATTATTGTATTCAATTAAAGCAGTGAATTAAATAATGGTAGTCACAGTGAAAGTGTTGTAAGACAAGCACCTGGCCAGTGAAGTGGGTTTCTCAATCCCCATAAAGTTTGAGAAGAGTTCCCTAGGTAGGGATGTTGTTGTTGTTCAGTTCCCCTGTAGTGTCCAATTCTTTGTGACCCCATGTACTGCAGCACTCCAGGCATCCTTTTCCCTCACCATCTCCCAGAGTTTGCCCAAGTTCATTTTCATTGCCTTGCTGATGTCGTTCAGCCATCTCATCTCCTGATGCCCTTTTCTCCTTCTGCCCTCAATCTTTCCCAGCATCAGGACTTTTCCAATGAGTCATCTGTTTCCATCTGATAACTAAATGCTGGAGCTCCAGCTTCAGCATCAGTCCTTCCAGTAAACATTCAGGGTTGATCTCCCTTAAGATTGACTGGTTTGATCTCCTTACTGTCCAAGGGACTTTTAGGACTTCTCCAGCACCACAGTTTGAAGGCATTGATTCTTTGGCATTCTGCCTTCATTATGGTCCAGTTCTCACAACCTTACATGACCACTGGGAAGACTATATGGACCTTTGCTGGCAGAGTAATGTCTCTGATTTTCAACACATTGTCTAGGTTTGTCATTGCTTTTCAGCCAAAAAAAGCAATTATCTTCTGATTTCACATACATTATCTTTTTTTTTTTTAATATTTAGTCTTAAGCTGGCTCTTTCACTTTCCTCCTTCACCCTCATCAAGAGGCTCTTTAGTTCCTCTTCGCTTTCTGCCATTAGAGTGGTATCATCAGTATATCTGAGGTTGTTGATGTTTCTCTCACCTATCTTGATTCCAGCTTGTAATTCATCCAGCCTGACATTTCTCATGATGTGTTCAGTGTATAGGTTAAACAATCAGGCTGACAGCAGACAGCCCTGTTGTACTCCTTTCTTGATCTTGAACCAATCTTTT
>NW_011472050.1:0-1303 GCF_000754665.1 Bison bison bison
ATGCCTGGGCTGCTAAGACCCACTCGAGAAGGTGTCTAGGGTGAGGCACCTTCCGCTCTTCAAGAGGGCGCCTGCGGCCTACGTAAGTGGTGCAAACTTCTTGTCTTGAAGTTTTATTGGTCTCCCGCGTAAACCAAGCTACTCAGTCTCTTTTCTCCACCGAATATTCCTACTGAGCTATCCTCATACTATTATTCTTGATATCTCTGATGAGCATATAAATAGTCGCCTAGGCCATCTCTCCTTCGAATACCCTGGATCAGCTGGGGCTGGTCCCCGGCATGTGGCGCCCGAACAGGGACCTCAGGAGGCAGTACTCAAAGAGCTGAGCAGACACGAACCACGCAATCAGCAGGCTATAAGCAGGGAGCTGAGCAGTGACGAATCATGCTGCTCAACTGGCAATAATCAAGCAGGTGACCAGGCAGGAATCACGCAGCTCAGCTGGCACTGATCACGTGATTCTGCAGGCACTGATCACGCGGCTGATCAAGTACAGATCCCGTGACTGAGCATGCACAGGTCAGGTGACTGCGCATGCACTGATGACGTGGCTGATCGGGCACTGATCACGTGGCTCATCATGCACTGATCACGTGTTTATCAGGCAGTGATCAGTGACTGACAGGCGCTGATCATGGGACTGTGCACGCACTGATCCCGTGGCTGATCAGGAACTGACCACCTGACAGGGCATGCCGTGATCACGTGGCTGATCGTTCACTGATCACGTGTTTATCATACGGTGATCACGTGACTGAGAGGCACTGATCACGTGACTGTGCAGTCAGTGATCACGTGGCTGATCATGCACTGATATCGTGACTCAGCATGCACTGACCATGTGCCCGGAGCCGGTGAGGCATTCCAATCTGGACAAAGGTCATGAGGAAGGAGACTCGGCATACGCAAATGCGGAACCGAGCCTCAGGAGTCCACCGGATATTCTCGAGCAGCTCCCCCCCAAAATAACCAGAGTCTGCCTACTTTATTGCTTTGTGCTCTCACCTCTGATTTCACTGGGGGCTGTCCCCCACCACCATCTCGCTCTCTCTGTCAAAGAGTTACCTTACAGCTCCAATTCATAAAGTTCCTTGTCATTCTTCCCTGTAACTTCCAGCCGAGTCTCCATCTGGAGCGCGGAACCCGCCACGCTTCCTAATTATGCCTGGGCTGCTAAGACCCACTCGAGAAGGTGTCTAGGGTCAGGCACCTTCCGCTCTTCGAGAGGGCGCCTGCGGCCTACGTAAGTGCTGCAAACTTCTTGTCTTGAAGTTTGATTGGTCTCCCGCGTAAACCAAGC
>NW_011472050.1:4412-6573 GCF_000754665.1 Bison bison bison
TCATGCACTGATATCGTGACTCAGCATGCACTGACCATGTGCCCGGAGCCGGTGAGGCATTCCACTCTGGACAAAGGTCATGAGGAAGGAGACTCGGCATGCGCAAATGCGGGACCGAGCCTCAGGAGTCCACCCGGAAATTCTCGAGCAGCTCCCTCCCAAAATAACCAGAGTCTGCCTACTTTATTGCTTTGTGCTTTCACCTCTGATTTCACTGGGGGCTGTCCCCCATCACTATCTCGCTCTCTCTGTCAAAAAGTTACCTTACAGCTGCAATTCATAAAGTTCCTTGTCATTCTTCCCTGTAACTTCCAGCCGAGTCTCCATCTGGAGCGCGGAACCCGCCAGGCTTCCTATTTATGCCTGGGCTGCTAAGACCCACTCGAGAAGGTGTCTAGGGTGAGGCACCTTCCGCTCTTTGAGAGGGCGCCTACGGCCTACGTAAGTGGTGCAAACTGCTTGTCTTGAAGTTTTATTGGTCTCCCACGTATACCAAGCTATTCAGTCTCTTTTCTCCACTGAATTTTCCTACTGAGCTATCCTCATACTATTATTCTTGATATCTCTGTTGAGCATATAAATAGTCGCCTAGGCCATCTCTCCTTCGAATACCCTGGATCAGCTGGGGCTGGTTCCCGGCATGTGGCGCCCGAACAGGGACCTCAGGAGGCAGTACTCAAAGAGCTGTGCAGACACGAACCACGCAATCAGCAGTCTATAAGCAGGGAGCTGAGCAGTGACGAATCATGCTGCTCAACTGGCAATAATCAAGCAGGTGACCAGGCAGGAATCACGCAGCTCAGCAGGCCCTGATCACGTGATTCTGCAGGCACTGATCACGCAGCTGATCAAGTACAGATCCCGTGACTGAGCATGCACAGATCAGGTGACTGCGCGTGCACTGATGACGTGGCTGATCGGGCACTGATCATGTGGCTCATCATGCACTCATCACGTGTTTATCAGGCAGTGATCAGTGACTGACAGGCGCTGATCATGGGACTGTGCACGCACTGATCCCGTGGCTGATCAGGAACTGACCATGTGACGGCGCATACCGTGATCACGTGGCTGATCGTTCACTGATCACGTGTTTATCATACGGTGATCACGTGACTGAGAGGCGCTGATCACGTGACTGCAGTCAGTGATCACGTGGCTGATCATGCACTGATATCGTGACTCAGCATGCACTGACCATGTGCCCGGAGCTGGTGAGGCATATCATGCACTGCTCACGTGGCTGATCATGCAATGGTCACGTAGCTACCATGTCCTGGTCACGTGACTGATCATGCACTGATCACGTAATTTATCATGCACTGATCACCTGGCTTATCATGCATTGATCACGTGGCTGATCATGCACTGATACCGTGACTGAGCATGGACTGATCACATAACTATCATGTAGTGATGAAGTGACTTAATGGTGCTGATCATGTGACTGATCATGCGCTGATCATGTTTGCTATCATACACTGATCATGTGCCTCTGATGCACAGATCACGTGATTAATCATGAACTGATAACGTGGGTATCATGCACTGATCACGTGGCTGAACAGGCAATGATCACGTAGCTACAAAGTACTGGTCACGTGACTGATCATGCACTTATCACGTAATTGATCATGTACTGACCTCGTTACTGATCATGCACTGATGACGTGGCTATCTTGCCCTGCTCACTAGGCTGACCATGCAATGATCACCTAGCTCCCATGTACTGGTCACGTGACTGATCATGCACTGATCACGTAATTGATCATGCACTGATCACCTGGCTGATCATGCATTGATCACGTGGCTGATCATGCACTGATACCGTGACTGAGCATGGACTGATCACATAACTATCATGTAGTGATGAAGTGACTTAATGGTGCTGATCATGTGACTGATCATGCGCTGATCATGTTTGCTATCATACACTGATCATGTGCCTCTGGAGGCAATGAACAAAGAGCTGAGTAGGCAGGAATCAGTCAGCAGGCAGTAATCATGGAACTCAGCTGGGAGGAATCATGCTGCTCAGCTGGCAATAATCAAGTAGATGAGCAGGCAGGAATTACGCAGCACAGCTGGCAATTGTCAAGCAGATGACAAGCAGGAATCGTGAAGCTCAGCTGGCAATTGTCAAGCAGATGAGCAGAGAGTA
>NW_011472050.1:9052-10676 GCF_000754665.1 Bison bison bison
ATGCACTGATCACGTGACTGTTCATGCACTGATCACGTGACTGATGATGCACTGAACACGTGGCTATCATGCACTGCTCACGTGGCTGATCATGCAATGATCACGTAATATATCACGCACTATTCACGTGGCTGATCATACACTGATCACGTGACTGATCATGCACTGATCACGTGGCTATCATGCACTGATCACGTGGCTGATCATGCAATGATCACGTAGCTACTATGTACTGGTCACGTGATTGATCATGCACTGATCATGTGGCGATCATGCACTGATCACGTGGCTGATCATACACTGATCACGTGCCTGTCATGCACAGATCACGTGATTAATCATGAACTGAACACGTGGGTATCATGCACTGATCACGTGGATGATCATACACTGATCATGTGACAGATCATGCAGTGATCACGTGGCTATCATGCACTGATCAAGTGGCTGATCATACTCTGCTCCCGAAACAGATCAAGAACTGATCACGTGGTTATCATGCACTGCTCACGTGGCTGAACATGCAATGATCACGTAGCTACCATGAACTGGTCACGTGACTGATCATGCACTGATCACGTAATTAATCATGCACTGATCACATAATTGATCATGCACTGATCACGTGGCTATCATGCACTGATCACGTGGCTGATCATGAACGGATCACGTGGGTATCGGGAACTGATCACGAGGATATCATGCACTGTTCCCGTGACTGATCCTGCACTGATCACGTGGCTATCATGCACTGATCACGAGGCTGATCATCCACTGCTCACGGAAGTGATCATGCAATGATCATGTGGCTATCATGCACTGCTCACATGGTTGATCAAGAAATGATCACGTAGCTACAATGTACTGGTCACGAGACTGATCATGCTCTGATCATGTGGCGATCATGCACTGATCACGTGGCTGATCATACACTGATCAAGTGCCTGATCATGCACAGATCACGTGACCAATCATGAACTGATCACATGGCTATAATGCAATGATCACGTGGATATCATACACTGATCATGTGCCTGTCATGCACAGATCACGTGATTAATCATGAACTGATCACGTGGGTATCATGCACTGATCACGTGGATATCATGCACTGCTCACCTGGTTGAACAGGCAATGATCACGTAGCTACCATGTACTAGTCACGTGACTGATCATGCACTTATCAAGTAATTGATCATGCACTGACCTCGTTACTGATCATGCACTGATCACGTGACTATCATGCACTGATCAGTTCGCTATCATGCACTGATCACGTGGCTGATCATACACTGATCACGTGACTGATCATGCACTGATCACGTGGCTATCATGCACTGATCACGTGGCTGATCATACACTGATCACGTGCCTGGTCACGCACAGATCACCTGACTAATCATGCACTGATCACGTGGCCATCATGCACTGATCACGTGGCTGATCATGCAATGATCACGTAGCTACCATGTACCAGTCACATGACTGATCATGGACTCATCAGGTGACTGATCATGCACTGATGTCAGTTCGCTATCATGCACTGATTACTAGGTTGATCATACACTGATCACGAGACTGATCATGCACTGATCACGTCTATATCATGCACTAATCACATGAC
>NW_011472051.1:0-709 GCF_000754665.1 Bison bison bison
GTTTAGGATTTTTGCATCTATGTTCATCAGTGATATTGGCCTGTAGTTTCTTTTTTGTGGGATCTTTGTCAGGTTTTGGTATTAGGGTGATGGTGGCCTCATAGAATGAGTTTGGAAGTTTACCTTCCTCTGCAATTTTCTGGAAGAGTTTGAGCAGGATAGGTGTTAGCTCTTCTCTAAATTTTTGGTAGAATTCAGCTGTGAAGCCGTCTGGACCTGGGCTTTTGTTTGCTGGAAGATTTTTGATTAGTTTCAATTTCTGTGCTTGTGATGGGTCTGTTAAGATTTTCTATTTCTTCCTGGTCGAGTTTTGGAAAGTTGTACTTTTCTAAAAATTTGTCCATTTCTTCCTCGTTGTCCATTTTATTGGCATATAATTGTTGATAATAGTCTCTTATAATCCTTTGTATTTCTGTGTTGTCTGTTGTGATCTCTCCATTTTCATTTCTAATTTTATTGATTTGATTTTTCTCCCTTTGTTTCTTGACGAGTCTGGCTAATGGTTTATCAATTTTATTTATCCTTTCAAAGAACCAGCTTTTGGCTTTGTTGATTTTTGCTATGGTCTCTTTTGTTTCTTTTGCATTTATTTCTGCTCTAATTTTTAAGATTTCTTTCCTTCTACTAACCCTGGGGTTCTTCATTTCTTCCTTTTCTAGTTGCTTTAGGTGTAGAGTTAGGTTATTTATTTGACTTTTTTTCTTGTTTC
>NW_011472052.1:0-736 GCF_000754665.1 Bison bison bison
GGAACTGACCACCTGACGGCGCATGCCGTGATCACGTGGCTGATCGTTCACTGATCACGTGTTTATCATACGGTGATCACGTGACTGAGAGGCGCTGATCACGTGACTGTGCAGTCAGTGATCACGTGGCTGATCATGCACTGATATCGTGACTCAGCATGCACTGACCATGTGCCCGGAGCCGGTGAGGCATTCCACTCTGGACAAAGGTCATGAGGAAGGAGGCTCGGCATTCGAAAATGCGGGACCGAGCCTCAGGAGTCCACCCAGATATTCTCGAGCATCTCCCCCCCAAAATAACCAGAGTCTGCCTACTTTATTGCTTTGTGCTCTCACCTCTGATTTCACTGGGGGCTGTCCCCCAGCACCATCTCGCTTTCTCTGTCAAAGAGTTACCTTACAGCTCCAATTCAAAAAGTTCCTTCTCATTCTTCCCTGTAACTTCCAGCCGAGTCTCCATTTGGAGCGCGGAACCCACTACGCTTCCTAATTATGCCTGGGCTGCTAAGACCCACTCGAGAAGGTGTCTAGGGTGAGGCACCTTCTGCTCTTCGAGAGGGCGCCTGCGGCCTACGTAAGTGGTGCAAACTTCTTGTCTTGAAGTTTTATTGGTCTCCCACGTAAAACAAGCTACTCAGTCTCTTTTCTCCACCGAATTTTCCTACTGAGCTATCCTCATACTATTATTCTTGATATCTCTAATGAGCATATTAATAGTCGCCTAGGCCATCTCTCC
>NW_011472053.1:0-2847 GCF_000754665.1 Bison bison bison
ACTGGAGATGAGGCCCTCTTCCAATGCACCAAACCCAGTGGAGTGCCGAGAGGCCCCTCCCACCTCCAGTTTCCCTGACTTCTCAGAGCCACCATGAGAAGCCCCATGAGGTCACCTGCACAAGTCGAGGGAATGAAGGGTGTCCTGCCTCAACCAGAGAAAGACCTCGAGAGACCTTCTTCAACACGTCTCCAGGCCAGATTCTCCTCCCATGACTCGAGAGCCATGACGCCCTCCCCCTCGACATTCGCATGGAGACTCGACTTCCCTGGCGCCCCACGAGAGGCTCACTGACCTCGCCGTCATACCTAGGGAGAAACCGCACCCTGGGGCCGCCGCTCGAGAACAACCCTGAGACTCCCCCATCATCGCGAGTTGAGGGCCTTCGTCTCCTGTATGGCCTAGAGACCAATCTCTCGACCTCTCTCCAACGCCTCAGAAGCTTGACTCCCTTTAGTCCACCCAGTGAGCTCCAAGAGATACCCGTCGCGACTCGAGAGCAGAGCGGGGTTCTTTGCTTCCACTCGACATGAATGCCTGTCTCCCTGGGTGTTTCTGGAATGCAACCCTGAGATCCCTGTCGCCCCTGGAGAGGAACATTGGCTTCTGGACAGAAGCCTAGATGAGGTCTATTGGCCCTGCAGTCACTCGAGAGAAATCCCCAGCTTTCCTTCGCAACTCGAATGGAAGATTGGACTTCCCTGGGCCAACACAAGAGGCATCCTGAAGTCCACGTCGTAATTCGAGAATCCTGCTACACCTCGAGAAAAACCACGTGGTTCCCCCGTCATCGCAAGATGTAGCCCTGTGCCGCTATAGAGTCTCAGGAGAAGTCCCACTTTAGGAATTGGAGTTCGAAACGGTACTTGGCACCCTTGATGCGACCCACAAAGTGCCCCGACATCCCGGTCTCCCTCGAGAGGAACACCGAGGTTTTCCGGCACCACTTCCTCAGAGCCACTTCTACCCTCCTGATCTGGACAGGAGGGTCGACTCCCCTGCTTTGTCTAGAAGGGGTTCCCGACCACCGGTCGCACCTCAGGATGAGGCCGGTCTCACGACGACTTTCCAGACGTAGCCTCGTGGGTGGTTCCACATTCCGAAGGACCCCGATTTCGCGGTCCCCTCTTGATAAGAACCCGATTCCCGGACACCTCTTCGAACTCCACCCTGTGAATGAAGTCAACACGAAGGGGTAGTGACTCGCCGTGCATCATAGGGAAAAAAACCCCAGGTTCCAAATACCACTCACAAGTGGCCTGTCTCCCCCGGAACACCTCGAGAGGCAAGCGGAGTTCCATGCCTCAACCCAAGACGAGGCCTGACTCTCCTGTCCCAAGTCTGCAGGGACCTTGCGATCGGAGTCTGAAGTCAGAGGAACCCTGAGGTTCCTGCCTCAACTGGAGATGAGGCCCTCTTCCAATGCACCAAACCCAGTGGAGTGCCGAGAGGCCCCTCCCACCTCCAGTTTCCCTGACTTCTCAGAGCCACCATGAGAAGCCCCCTGAGGTCACCTGCACAAGTCGAGGGACCCCAGGGTGTCCTGCCTCAACCCGAAAAAGACCTCGAGAGACCTTCTTCAACACGTCTCGAGGCCAGATTCCCCTACTATGACTTGAGAGCAATGACGTGCTCCCCCTCGCCATTCGCATGGTGACCCGACTTCCTTGGCGCCCCACGAGAGGCTCACTGACCTCGCCGTCGTAGCTCGAGAGAAACCGCACACTGGGGCCGCTGCTCGAAAACAACCCCGAGCCTCCCCCGTCATCGCGAGATGAGGGCCTTCGTCTCCTGCATGGCCTATAGACCAATCTCGCGACCTCTCTCCAAACGCCTCAGGAGGCTGGACTCCCTTTAGTCCAGCCAGGGAGCTCCAAGAGATACCCGTCGCGACTCGAGAGCAGAACGGGGTTCTTTGCTTCCACTCGAGATGAGTATTGTCTCCCGGGTGCTTCTGGAATGCAACCTCGAGATCCCTGTCGGCCCTGGAGAGGAACATTGACTTCTGGACACAAGCCTAGATGAGGTCTATTGGCCCTGCAATCACTCGAGAGCAATCCCCAGCATTCATTCGCAACTCGAATGGAAGATTGGACTTCCCTGGGCCAACACAAGACGTGTCCTGAATGCGCTGTCATAACTCGAGAATCCCCCCGCAACTCGAGAAAATCCACGTGGTTCCCCCGTCATCGCAAGATGAAGCCCTTTCCCGCTACAGTGTCTCAGGAGAAGTCCCAGGTTAGGTATTGGAGGTCGAAACGGTACTTGGCACCCTTGATGCGGCCCACAAATTTCCCCGACATCCCAGTCTCCCTCGAGAGGAACACCGAGGTTTTCCGGCACCACTTCCTTTGAGCCCCTTCTACCCTCCTGATCTGGACAGGAGGGTCGACTCCCCTGCTTTGTCTGGAAGGGCTTCCCGACCTTCCGGTCACACCTCAGGATGAGGCCGGTCTCACGACGACATTCCAGACGTGGCCTCGTGGGTAGTTCCACATTCCGAAGGACCCCGATTTCCCGGTCCCCTCTTGATAAGAACCCGATGCCCGGACACCTCTTCGAACTCCACCCTGTGAATGAAGTCAACACGAAGGGTCAGTGACTCGCCCGTGCATCGTCGGGAAAAGACCCCCAGGTTCCAAATACCGCTCGACAAGTGGCCTGTCTCCCCGGGAACACCTCGAGAGGCAAGCGGAGTTCCATACCTCAACCCAAGACGAGGCCTGACTCTCCTGTCCCAAGTCTGCAGGGACCTTGCGATCGGAGTCTGAAGTCAGAGGAACCCTGAGGTTCCTGCCTCAACTGGAGATGAGGCCCTCTTCCAATGCACCAAACCCAGTGGAGTCC
>NW_011472054.1:0-507 GCF_000754665.1 Bison bison bison
TGGAAATAGAACTGCCATATGACCCAGCAATCCCACTCCTGGGCATACACACTGAGGAAACCAGAATTGAAAGAGACATGTGTACCCCGATGTTCATCGCAGCACTATGTATAATAGCCAGGACATGGAAGCAACCTAGATGTCCATTGGCAGATGAATGGATAAGAAAGCTGTGGTACATATATGCAATGGAATATTACTCAGCCATTAAAAAGAATACATTTGAAACAGTTCTAATGAGGTGGATGCAACTGGAGCCTATTATACAGAGTGAAGTACGTCAGAAAGAAAAACTCCAATACAGTATATTAACGTATATATATGGAATTTAGAAAGATGGTAATGATGACCCTATATGTGAGACAGCAAAAGAGACACAGGTGTAAAGAACAGACTTTTGGACTCTGTGGGAAAAGGCAAGGGTGGGATGATTTGAGAGAACAGAATTGAAACATGTATATTATCATATGTGAAACTGATCACCAGTCCAGGTTCGATGCAGGGTGC
>NW_011472055.1:0-1752 GCF_000754665.1 Bison bison bison
TTTAATCATTTCATTCTTATTTTATCGTTCTTTTGCCCCCTCTTTTTCCTCAAAAAATATAGACTGCAATTAGTAGCATAATGATTAAAGAAATAATTACGCACCGCAGGCTCACATCACAATAATTTAGGACAATTTCAAGCTTATACTACCATGTCAAATTAGCAAATTCTGTTACAAAAAAGTTTGTGAAGCAAAATTGCCCTATCTTCCTCTTATTCCACACCACCACCACCACCACACACACACACACACACACACACAAACAAACAACACTGATGGTAAAAGAACCATTCTCCTATCTTATATAAAAAAGGAATTACTTCTCCATAAATTAAAATTCAAGAATCAGTTCTACTCCACTGTGTTTGTACAAACAAGCTGCTTTTCATGGAGAGCTTTTATTTTAATTGAATAACAGACTCAACCCACTGCAAATAATTGTGTTGTTAATCTCACTACATTACTTTGAACTGCAAGTGAGGAAAAAATAGTCAATGTTAATCAATTGCCTTGGAGGAACAGAGAGTTCTTTTGACAGAGTTGCATAATGGATGAAGCACAAAATGAGATAATTGGGACATGTTTGTCCTAGAGGGTGCTAAGTTCGTAATTACAATTAAAAAGTTCTCTCATATCGCAATATTATCCTTTGTAAAAACATACACTCTGTCTTACTTGACTGCATCAATATATATTTTTCCAAACCAATAATGTCCTGTTCATCCATAACCTAGCCTGAGGTTGGAAAACTAACAAAGAAGTAAATAATGCAGACTATTCATTTTTTTCCCCCTAACATGAGTGCTATTGCATGCTCACTCATAGATAGCTCCTTGACCAGAGAAATGAAGACTTTCTTGAATACGCAAACCTAGAGTGACTGGAAAAAAAAAATATTTGAATGCTTTAATCCAAAATTTTGAACGTCTTAAAGTTTTATTTTTTAAAATGTTTTATTTTTTATTGAGTTATAGTAAGTTAACAAACAATGTTGTGATAATTTCAGCTGAACAATGAAGGGACTCAGCCATATGTATATATGTATCCATTCTTCCCCAAACTCCCCTGCCATCCAGGCTACCATGTAACACTGAGCAGAGTTTCTTATACTATACAGTAGGTCCTTGTTAGTTATCCATTTTAAACAGAGCAGTGTGTACATATTCAACCCCAACTCCCTAACTATCCCTTCCCCCAACCTTCCCCCCTGCAACCATAAGTTTGTTTTCTAAGTCTGTGATTCTCTGTTACGTAAGTTCATTTGTATCTTTTCTTTTTAGATTCCACACATATAGGATATCGTGATATTTCTCCTTCTCTGTCTGACTTCACTCAGTACGACAATCTCTAGGTCCATCCATGTTGCTACAAATCTCATTATTTCATTCTTTTTAGTGGTTGAGTAATATTCCATTGTATATATGCACCACATCTTCTTTATCCACTCTTTTGTTGACAGACATTTAGGTTGCTTCCATGACTTGACTATTATAAACAGTGCTGCAATGAACATTGAGATGCATGCATCAAATTTGGATCTTGTCTTTCTCTGGAATATATTCTCAGGAGTGTGATTGCAAGGTCATATGCTAGCTCTATTTTTAATTTTTTTATGGAACCTTCATACTGTTCTCTATATGAATTTATGTTCTCACTAATGTGGCTATATGAATTTACATTCATGTGGCTATATGAATTTACATAATGTGGCTATATGAATTTACAATGTGGCTATATGAATTTACATTC
>NW_011472055.1:2575-3438 GCF_000754665.1 Bison bison bison
GGGTCATCCCAGTGATTTTTTGATGATGGCCATTCTGGCTAGAATGAGGTGATATCTTATTGTAGTTTTGATTTGACTTTCTCTAGTAATTATTGATGTTGAACATCTTTTCATGTGCCTCTTGGCCATCTGTATGTCTCCTTTGGTGAAATATCTATTTAGGTCTTCTGTCCATTTGTTGTTTATTCCAATATTTTAAATCTGTGTTGTTCCAGGATTATGTTTTATAAACTCTAAAATCTCCAAGTGAAGGCTTATATATTAGGATGTTTGAAAATTCATAGGCAGATAAATAATTTTTCAGAGATACTTTATATCAAGATGGTAATAGTTCAATATCTTGTTTCTTTCAAGAAAATCAAAACATTTTGTTGGCAGCTCTTTAAGATCTGTCATATATATAGTCAACATATAATCCCTTAACAAAGATCAGAGTTACTAATATATTGCATTATGATATTTTTTTTCACAGCTTATAAAACCCTTTTGTTGGTTTGAGACTTCAAGAGCTCCTTGGGTGAAATCTGAAACTTGTTCCCATACATGAGAGAGACAAGAGAAAGAGGCCGCCCACCTCAGATTGGCAGGTGGAAATTTTAATAAACAAGGGAAATTACATACCAACTTATCTTAGGTGACCACAAGATGAGTAGATCTCTGCATCAGCCCTCCAGAATCTTAAGAGTTTAAATAGAGGACTTAATAGGTTTTGTTGTTGTTCAGTCCCTCAGTCATGTCTGTGTCCAACTGTTTGCAACTCCATGGACTGTAGCCCACCAGGCACCCCTGTCCTTCACTCTCTCCCAGAGTTTGTTCAAACTCATGTCCATTGCGTCAGTGATGCCATCCAACCATCTCATCCT
>NW_011472055.1:3538-9289 GCF_000754665.1 Bison bison bison
CATAGTCCAAATGGTCTGAATAACAAATAACACCTGACTCTCTCAAGGCTGTGTTCTTGAAGTAACTCCAACAGAAGGAACTGTGGGCAGAATATACATTCCAAGGACAGGGTAGAGGGTGAGGAACATCTGATTGCCCAGGTCCAGCTCTCAGATCAAACGACAGTTTTGTCCACTGTTAATCTCCAACAACTTCCTTATTTGCAACTGTCTTATGAAGTAGGTAAAGGTGGCTTCATCATTTCCATCCACTGTATAACTATACAGTGGAAAATTAGAATTTAGTCAGTAGGTACAAAGAAGAAAATTTGAATTCAAGCCTTCAGTCTCCAAATCTAGTGCTTATTTTCCTACACAGTGTTAAGAAATAATAATTCAAAGAGCCAAAGAAGAAAGTTGAAAGGGGTTAAAACCATGAAACAGGTGCCCATTTCCTTTTTCAGGCCATTCATTTATTAGTCTTTTTTATTTCACAAGTTTCAAAGGGCTAATGATGCATGTCATAATGCTCTGCTGAGTGACTTGTCTGTACAGATTATACAAAAAAGTCTATTTTAATTTAAATATTTATGATTCACATCTCTGCCAAGACACATTCTCCTGTTGGTCAATAAACCAAGACATATTCTCCTGTTGGTCAATAAACCCTTAACAATTACCTTAAGAAGGTTTTACTGTGGCCATACAATGGTTATCAGAGAAAAAAGCATGTCCCAAGAATCAGTGCTCAGACAGGAATGGGGACACTCAGAAATTTGATAATACATAAACATTGAAGCTTTCATTTCTGTTTCAAAGTTTAAGTGTTATCTAAATCGTACTATTTTTGGGGTAACTAAGTAAAGTGCTTTTAAAAAAAGAACATTTAATGCATCCAAGCAGAATTTCAAGATGCTTATTTAACACTAGGATTGGAAGGAAACTTAGACAGCACCTACGCCAACCCCTTTCTTTTAAAAAACAAAGAAGACAAGGTTCAGAGGTGCTATGACTTGCCCAAGTTCTCACAGTTGGTGGTATAGTTGGATATACAATCCTACTTTCTTGTGTCCCACTTAAGTCCCTTTCATTGCATCTCCTAAATCTCTCCTCACTCTACTGCAAAATGTAGGTTTGAATAAAATATATATTAATTAATGTTTAACATTACTGTAACTGTAGTCACATAAAAATGAGTATCCAAATTAAAAACTCTTTCATCTTATGTTTAATAATGTGAATTTGCAATACTTTTCAGTAGTAAAAATAACACTTTATTACAAATTACATTATTATATTTTTAATTCAGTATCACTCTTAGGTTAATGTATTTGATGTAAAAGCCTCAGGGCTTTCAGAACATGTCAATATGGAGCTATTTCCCAATAATTACATGAATAAAAATCTTGTATACATATGACTTATAAGTTTAATACTTAAGACTATTTTGTTAAGGTGAGATGTTCTGCACTAAGTGAAGAGCCCATCTTCTGACTAGGTAGAACATTTTTTAGGTTTTCTTAGAGAAGTCACACTGTATGATGTGAATCAAAGATAATGAACTTAGCTGTCATCACATAAAAGCATTATACGTGGGAGAACACAATACAGTGAAAAGAACAAAAAATAATTGACACTTGTACTTTGCATTTGTTGATAAGCTAGAAAACAGAAACATCAGGACTTCAGACGTTATCGTGAGATGTGATATCTAGACAATATCACCAATATTCCCCAAGTTCATGGTCCTATTCCTCTTTTATAATTTTTTTTTTCCTCATGGTAATCCAAGAGTTTTGTAACTAATCTCACTTTCTCTCATTTCTCCTCTTTTATTTCTAAATTCAATTATCAGATTAGTTGTATAAAGCTCAGTTTTCAGGGTATTACTTTTAATTTTTCCTCTATACCTAAATTCAAATGCCTCCATAATTTTGTCCCTACTTGGCCATCTTTAGTTTTCTCCTGCTTGAACATCATAAAGCCCAGTGTATTTCCAACACTGTCCAGGGGAGGGTGTCCTTTTCCACAAATAAGGAGTACTGGGCTTCCTGGCTATCCCTGAAGTGGTGATAGGGACCTCAGGTTGTTTTAGATAGATAACAGGAACCATTAAGGGCATTCGGAGAATATGTCTAGTTCTTAATATTTTTAAGGCAAACACAGGTCATTGGGTGACAACATTATGAATATCTCAAAGTAAACACCCATGATCCTCATCTTAAACCCCAGTGACCTCCCCTCTGTCTTCATCTTTACCATCTGAGCCACCAGGGAAGCCCCTTTCATATACTACCCTCTCTCTAAAGTATTTCTTCTCTTCCTCAGCAACTCTAAGTATATTAATATACAGAGGGCTTAAGCCCTCTGCACTTCAGCTTTCTCATCTATAAAACAGGGGTGACAATAATGACATCTAATCCATAGAGTTGATATGAAAATTGAACATAAATCACATGGAACAATGCCTGATATGTAGGAAGTTTTCAATAAACATTAACTATTATTCATTTTGCCATCATCACTCACATTTATTATAATAATTATTACTATTATTTCCTATCATGGTAAACAACAGAGAGATAGATTCTATTTTTTCTTATTCATTGGGAAGCCCACCTTTAAGTATAGATTTCTATTTTTATTCTAAAATGTCATGTGTTGAATTCTTAATTTCTAATTAAGAAAATAATAAAAACTATGCTATACTAATTGTATGTCTGTTTTTCTCTTGCAATCAATAGCCTTAAATGGGGGGATAGAAGTAGAGAAGGTCTACATTCCTCCTTAAGTGGGTAAGATGAAGTTTTTTTAAAAGAAGGAAGGAAAGGGGGAGTAAAAAGAGGAGGAGAACACTTTATAACATTATCAGCAAACATTAGGATGCAAACAGGCATCCCATTCAAAGAGTTTCAACTATCTGGTGTTTATGAGGGCAGAAACTTTTTCAACTTTTTAAAAAACTAATAATTTATTTATTTTAATTGGAGGCTAATTACTTTACAATATTGTAGTGGTTTTTGCCATACATTGAGATGAATCAGCCATGGGTTCCCCATCCTGAACCCTCCTCCCACTTCCCTCCCCATCCCATCCCTCAGGGTAGTCCCAGTGCTCCAGCCCTGAGCACCCTGTCTCATGCATCAAACCTGGCCTGACAATCTATTTCACATATGGTAATATACATGTTTCAATGCTATTCTCTCAAATCATCCCACCCTCGCCTTCTCCCAGAGTCCAAAAGTTTGTTGTTTCCATCTGTGTCTCTTTTGCTGTCTCACATATAGGGTCATCGTTACCATCTTTCTAAATTCCATATACATGCATTAATATACTGTATTGGTGTTTTTCTTTCTGGCTTACTTCACTCTGTATAATAGGCTCCAGTTTCATCCACCTCATTAGAACTGATTCAAATGCATTCTTTATAATGGCTGAGTAATACTCCATTGTGTATATGTACCACAGCTTTCTTATCCATTCATCTGCTGATGGACATCTAGGTTGCTTCCATGTTCTGGTTATCGTAAACAGTGCTGTGATGAACATTGGCATACATGTGTCTCTTTCAATTCTGGTTTCCTCAGTGTGTATGCCCAGCAGTGGGATTGCTGGGTCATAGGCAGTTCTATTTACAGTTTTTTAAGGAATCTCCACACTGTTCTCCATAGTGGCTGTACTAGTTTGCATTCCTACCAACAGTGTAAGAGGGTTCCCTTTTCTCCACACCCTCTCCAGAATTTATTGTTTGTAGACTTTTTGGCAGCAGCAATCCTGACCAGTGTGAGATGGTACCTCATTGTGGCTTTGATTTGCATTTCTCTGATAATGAGTGATGTTGAGCATCTTTTCATGTGTTTGTTAGCCATCTGTATGTCTTCTTTGGAGAAATGTCTGTTTAGTTCTTTGGCCCATGTTTTGATTGGGTCATTTATTTTTCTGGAGTTGAACTGCAGGAGCTGCTTGTGTATTTTTGAGATTAATTCTTTGTCAGTTGCCTCATTTGCTATTATTTTCTCTCATTCTGAAGGCTGTCTTTTCACCTTGCTTATAGTTTCCTTCGTTGTGCACAACTTTTAAGTTTAATTAGGTCCCATTTGTTTATTTTTGCTTTTATTTCCATTACTCTGGAAGGTGGGTCATAAAGGATCCTGCTATGATTTACGTCAGAGAGTGTTTTGCCTATGTTTTCCTCTAGGAGTTTTATAGTTTCTGGTCTTACATTTAGATCTTTAATCCATTTTGTGTTTATTTTGTGTATGTTGTTAGTGTTCTAGTTTCATTCTTTTACATGTGGTTGACCAGTTTTCCTAGCACCACTTGTTAAAGAGATTGTCTTTTCTCCATTGTGTATTCTTGCCTCCCTTGTCAAATATAAGGTGTCCATAGGTGCATGGATTTATCTCTGGGCTTTCTATTTTGTTCCACTGATCTATATATCTGTCTTTGTGCCAGTACCATACTGTCTTGATGACTGTAGCTTTGTAGTATAGTCTGAAGTCAGGCAGGTTGATTCCTCCAGTTCCATTCTTCTTTCTCAAGATTGCTTTGGCTATTCGAGGTTTTTTGCATTGCCATACAAATTGTAAAATTATTTGTTCTAATTCTGTGAAAAATACCGTTGGTAGCTTGATAGGGATTGCATTGAATCTATAGATTGCTTTGGGTAGTATACTCATTTTCACTATATTGATTTTTCCAATCCATGAACACAGTATATTTCTCAATCTATTTGTGTCATCTTTGATTTCTTTCATCAGTGTTTTATAGTTTTTTATATATAGGGAGTTAGTGATGGACAGGGAGGCCTGGAGTGCTGCGATTCATGAGGTCACAAAGAGTCGGACAGCGCTGAGTGACTGAACTGAACTGAACTGATATACAGGTCTTTTGCTTCTTTAGGTAGATTTATTCCTAAGCATTTTATTCTTTTCGTTGCAATGTCAGTTTTTAAATTTTTTTATAGAGAATTAAATCATGTTAATTGTTGAAATGGTGCTTGCTCTTTTGCATAGCTACCAAATTCTGAAATAATGTGATGAATTTAAGAAATAAATGCTGAATGTTTACTCTCTGACAGATGCTACATAAAACAGGATCTCAAAAACATCTCATGTAATAAATATATATGTTTGGATGGGGTCTTAATAAGAAGTCGATGCTTAAGAACAAAAAAAAGATGAGAGCTGTTCATATCATTAAATACCCTGCTTTGGTTAAATTGTATTCTCATATAAGGAATTCATTGTTCAAATCCTTGACATTTATTACTATACTCATATGTACTTCTTATACAATTATTTTGTCTCTCCAGATAGATTTCAAGGTTTTTGAGGGCAAAGACTATGTCTGTTGTAAATGTTATGGAACTTTTCAATCACTCTGTTTCCTATGGATCTGAAGTGTCCAGAAACTCTTAGAAAATGAATTTATTATTTGGTTGCATACCTACCCAAAAGCATCTGAGCATAAAGGTAGGACAGAGTGCTTTTTTCTTAGATTTTTATGTTCAATTTCTTCAACTAACTAAGATGAACCTTCTAGGAGCTACTTTTTAAAGTCATTGGGATTTTCAACAAGTGCCTCTCAAACGGTAGTTTTTAGCCCTCAGTGAATCCATGTTTTGCATTTCAGTCTCCTCCTTGTTTCGTAACTCATGAAGATGGAAAGCACTGTAAACAGCTTACTCTCTCTTCATTTGTTTCTCATTACATGTGTTACACAGAGATCAGTGCTTTGTTTTGTATTTAATGAGGTGTCTGCAAAATCATC
>NW_011472055.1:9432-10135 GCF_000754665.1 Bison bison bison
AGAAGTGGGGTCGCAAGTTGGGAGCAATAATTTTACCCCTCTGAGTCATAAAATTTCAGAGCTGGATAAAAACTAGAACTCAGAAAAACTGTACTGTAAAGCCACTGGTAATAATTGCAATGTGCCTTACTTAGAAAATATATTCTGCCCTTTTAAGGGAGGAAAGTGTTTTTCACCTAGTTTATATTTAATGACTTCCTGTTATAGCTATTGAATTTTAAATGACAAATTTTGTCCTTCAGTTTTCACACTGGATAAAAGGATTTGGCACTTAGCATACATATCTATAACTCAACCAAATTTTAGTGATAAATATTTGATATTTCAGATAACATACTTAATGAGCTCACGGATGATTCAACTAAACTGTGCCATTTTTTCATTTGTGTATGGATTTTATTACCAAGTGCATACTCTGAACACCTCTCCCCTTCTTCCTTTTCTCTCCTGTCCTATCTCCTTCTTCTCTGGCAGCCTTTTAGTGAAGGTGCACATCTGCTGCCATAAACATACAAATTAGCACATCAATGTTTCTGATGGAAAAAAAGTGCAATAAGAGAATGTTTTGAAAGCAAGCCAGTTTGTCAGTAAATTATAAGCTTCATTACCATAAAACTCTAACAAATAGAACCCACATCTCATTAACTGAAAGCACAATATGACTGCAGCAATATTCATCTCCCCAAAGAGTGCTTATCCATAG
>NW_011472055.1:10235-13224 GCF_000754665.1 Bison bison bison
TGATGGCTAACTTGATTCCACTTTAACATTATTCTAACTATGCTCTACTAAGGATGGAGACCAGTTTTTTTTTTTTTTTCCCTACAGACACTGCTTCTAACTGTGTATGGCTGGTAACATGTTTCCACAGTACATTTAAGGCCAAAATTCTGTTCATTTCTGTAAAGGTAGAAGGAAAGAAATTAATTTCACTACTATATCCAAAATAGAAACTTACTTTCAAACCTAGAGTGTTCAATAAGTTTTGGAATTGCTTGGGTACCACTAAACCAACTTCTCTGTATATTATCTTGTCATGATTTGGAAACATTTCTTTAAAGATGTGCTATTGTGTATGTGATTCTGTATATTTAATAATGTTTTTTAAATTCTCAGAAAGCAAAGTTAGATTTAGTAAAGTTTTCACAAGAGACTAGCAGTTTTAGAGAGGAGAGCTAATCTTAAATAGCTCCAATTGCTAAAGAGTGCCACTTTTGGAAGGGAAATCTAATCCCAAATTAAGTAAGTAATTAGACTGACAGAAGGGAACAGAGAGTAGTTAGGAATAAAGACATCGCTAGTATATGTTGAGTAAGAATGGTTTAGTCAACTATTTAACTATGGACCAAGTTTGTGAAAATAATAGATAAGAGCTTAAGTGCCATGATGTCTTATACTTGCTGGAAAAAACAGGGACAATAAACAGATGAAAGGAGACTGGTGATAATTGTTCAGGCAGGGTGATGTGTGCATGGGAGTTTTCTGTAATATTCTCTTTACCTGTGTGAATGCTTGAAAATTCTCATATTTTAAATTTTAAATAGAGAAGAAGGATTTGAAACTCACATTGCATAAGGAGATCCAACCTTCCTTTTATCTGTTTTCTATTATGCAAGGAAAACAGGAAAGGCTGAGAGAGAAGCAGCCTTAACAAGGGAAAAGCTTACTGTGTTTCATAGCAGAGCAAGAGTTGGACCCTGAATGTGCCAGCTATTAGTTTTATGGTCTTGTGCAAATCTCTGAGCTTCTTTCTTCATTTATGAATTGGGGGTGATTATTCATACATCACAAAGTTGTTATGAAGATTAAACGGAATAAGATTTGTGAAAGTAGGATATGCACATAAGTCCTACATTAATGCTCTCCTCTTTTACCTGGAAGTAAGATTGGTGGGTCAAGCAAAAAATTTTAATTAAAATACCCTATTTATTTAGAATTTCAGCAAAATAATAATTTTTTATATAATGTCCCCTGCAATATTTATCTGCAAGTCAAATAAGTCTTGATGTCCCATATTTGAACTGGCAACCATACATGAAAGGGATACTTCAGCAAGTGAATAGTCTTGCAAAGCTTTGCCATAACAAGCATACTGTACTTCCAGATAAGAGTGCTAGCTATAGCATGAGGGTTAGCACCTAATCGAAGATTTGGCATTGAAAGAACATGAAGAGACTAATGAGAGAGAATTTCAGTGGAGTGATGACAAACCCAGAAATATGAGCAATTCCAAATCTCCAAGGGCTAAATATTGTTTGAGGTTATCCATGAGTAAAGGGAAGGTGAGAAAAGAAGAAGCATTCAGAAACCTGGGCTCCCAAAGAGGTTACAAAAATAAGAGGTTTCTGACTTCAGGGTAAAAGAGATAAATGTATTTAAGTGAAAATTATTCTCTCTCTGTCTCTTTTTGTCTCTGTGTCTCTGGCTGTCTCTCACACATAACATAGTTTTAACTTCTCTGTTCCTTCTATTGTTCAATTACTCATTGGTTTTTTAAAATATAT
Organism: Bison bison bison; assembly: GCF_000754665.1. Lineage (NCBI taxonomy): Eukaryota > Metazoa > Chordata > Mammalia > Artiodactyla > Bovidae > Bison > Bison bison. The sequence goes on from NW_011472055.1 coordinate 11,999, forward strand.
TACTAGATTTCCTGTATCCATTCTCCTGAGAATATATCTATTCATGTTCTTAGCCTTCTTTTGGACTTCTAACAGTGATTTTAAAAAAATGAAAGCTCAGCCTTAGAACTATAAAATTGTGTGACTGAAAGCCTCAGTAAGCAATGTCCAAAAAAGATTAGAACACATAGTTTTGTTTATCAAGTAATGGAGTATGATCTCAAGTGAAACTAATACAAATATTTCTCCACTCTCTGTGTAGTATTACTGTTTCTCATGGGGGCCTAGTTAAACAAATCAATCCTTATCTACAGCAAATCAAATCTGTGCATATATTAATTTTAAGTTGGAATTTTAAAAAAGGAAATAAACAAACCCACAGCTGTCTTAAAGCAAGAAATTCACTTGAAACTCTACACACATTCATGAGCTGATATAGAAATAAAATACACACTGTTTGAAGCTGATATACAAATTTTAAATGCCCATTCGCTCAGTGAATCTCTATTATCAAGTACTATTGTGTGGAATTTTAGCCTGCCAGTACCCAAACATAAATTTGCTATTGTTCTCCATTTGTTTCATGTGATATTTAGATGCTTGCTGCCTTTATGTTTCATATACATGCTTTGTTCCCCCAAATGCTTGCATTTTCCTTCTTTCATAACATTCTAGAAACACCTAGTGGAATGTTTTACAAAAAATGCACAGTGACCAAAAACTTACTTAGAACTATCAAATAATGTTATATGCCTTCTCTTAAGTTGTCAGATAACATCTATCACAGGAAAGTCAATTTTTAAAACCAGACTCAGACTACAGTGAGGCCAATATGGTGCGCAGGGTGCATGTTCAATGAAACACTCATTCTTAGTTAAAGTTTGACTCTTTTGTGACCCTGAGAGCATGAATATCCTTAAATATTGCACCCAAGCTGCCTCACCCTAGTCTGAAGCTGTCTGTTAAAGTGCCAGCATGTCTATAACAGTATTTGTCTGTTGAAAATGACATGTTTAAAACAAAGAAATAAGATTTCTCCTGAAAATGTAAGAAGAGTGCATCAAAGAACTTTGCCTGACTAAGTCTTGGTGTTCCTCGGACAGATCTCACAGTCATTCCCAAACATCTGCTGATCTTTGCCATCTGCTTTTGGCTTCTTCACATTGGACTGTTTCCTGATTGCCACCTGCTTGAGCAGCTCGTGCTTCAGGCCTTGTCATCCTTTACCAATTCTTGCTGTTCCTCTG
>NW_011472055.1:13324-15633 GCF_000754665.1 Bison bison bison
GGACCAAGAGTAAGATAGAAGCAATCCTTTGTATTCTTGAGGCATTGCATTTAAACATATTTTTGGCATTTTTCCTTTTCTCAGATTTTCTCTTCATAGTCAACGTGTTTCACATCTCCACCTTAAATATTGAACAATGTTTATTCATAAATGCTAAAGTGAAGATAATAAAGCAATTATAATTAACATGATGATATTAAACCTGCGATACTACCTGACAAAATCACTGACCCACACCTGCTCATGAAGATGCTGGATTTGCTTCTGTAGTAGAAGGTTAAACACATTTCTTTCTTAGCATTCTTTTTATGCAGTGGAGATGCACTCAGTAAAATGGCATAAAACTAATTGTTGTAAACTAAGAATGAAGCTGTGATCTGGCTATTGTTACCCTGATGGGGAAAATGTGAGCTGTCATGATGGCATTATGTAAAGTTTTTAGTTTTCTCTGCTTTGTACTTTTGACCTTTCCTTTCTTTATGGCAGTATAAGATGATCCAGTCTGATCCTGAACATTTCTTGACCCAGTCTCCATGCAGCTCTGTCTTCAAGGGAACCTGGTTCCCTCATTGAAGAATGATCTTAGAAAACAAGATCTGGATACTACATGTGCTCTTTGCTACTAGGGTGTTATTGCTTCTTCTCATGAGGCAGGAAATGGATGGGCCCTAGGCTGAGCAGCTGAATCTGTCTCCTATAGACAGATACTCCAAGACAAAGATAATGATGGGAGCAAGGAGGAGCTGAGTGCTGCTGGGATAAAAGATAAAGAGATCAAGTATTTATCATTCTCAAAGTCAAGGAGACCTCTCAGAGGACACATGAGGAGAAAGTGGGGTCAAAAGGGAGGGGGTGTCACCCCATAAGGAGGGTTGTGAAGCTTCACATAGGCCTCTGCACTGGAATCTGTCTTGGCTAAAAGATGCACGCTCATATTGGAGAGGGACCTAAGACAGGTCAGGTATGTAAAAATATAATTGGGTGAAAGTAAACAGAGACCCAGAAGAACTGCCCTACTTAAATGATTTAACCACCTCTTACTGTGCTCCTCCTCATTAGGGAGGATGTTCATACCTTTTCTCTTTGGGCATGCATCTTGGTCTTGCTTCTATCTTAACTAAACTGTTTCTCTGTGTGCTCTCCCACTTGTTGTGTTATGTCTCTAATAATAAATCTGTTTTTACAGTTTTTTTCCTCCTTGAGAAATTCATTTTTCAGTGGGGACAAGAGCCAGGGAAACTTTGCTTCTAACCTCTAGCCCCTGGTGGACTGGTGGCCAAGATTCCTGATTTTCACTTGGGCTACTCAGGTTCAATTTCTAGACAGGAAAATAAAGTTTATTCAAGCCACTGCACACTACTGTCTCCTCGAGATCATTCAGTTACAAAGCAAAAAGATATATATGTGGATAATAAACAATATGTATACAAATACCTAAATATGCCTTTAAAACTCCACTCATTTCTACAGTTACTTAAGTCTGCAACTTATTTTCTCACCTCCTCCAGTGAGATCATTTCATATATTTGTAATATAGTTAGCTGGTTTTGTCATTTTCTGCCTTCCACCCTGGGATTTCCTTGACCTCATAAAGGATGTTTTTTAAATATGCATACATTATGTTAACTCCTATGGTTAGAGTTTTGACAAAAAAGTAGTGTCATGAGTTCACACTTACAATATCATATCCAATAGTTCCTCTATTCTCAATAATTTTCTATGCTTCGCCTATTCAATTTTATCCTCCCTGCAGGCCTCTGGTAACCACTGATTTTTCTGACTACTGTATGTCATATAATGGGAATCAAAAAGTATGTAGCATTCTTAGACTGGTTCCTTTAACTTAAAAATGTGCATTTAGAGTTCATTCATTTTTTTTTTACACTCTATTCTCAATTTTAGGTTTATAAGATCATTTTCTCACCATTAAGTAGCTTATAGAGTTTTGTTTATTTTTTTATTTTAATTAAACTAAGGAAATTCCTTTCTATCCTAGTACACCACTGCTCATAGTGCACAAAAACACTAATAGTTTCATTGTTAATTAATTGAAAAACTAACCTTTTAAATTTTTTATATTATGCCAAAGTCCTGGATGGTGTATATACCTATAGGTATATAACAGCACTTTAAGAGTATTTTAGGAAAATGATTAGTGTTACTAAATGAACTGGGCTTCCCTGGTAGCTCAGCTGGTAAAGAATCTGCCTGCAATGCAGGAGACCCTGGCTCAATTCCAGGGTGGGGAAGTTCCCCTGGAGAAGGGCCAGGCTACCCACTACATTATTCTTGGGCTTCCCTGGTGGGAA
>NW_011472055.1:15733-17258 GCF_000754665.1 Bison bison bison
GAACCCACTTCAGTATTCTGGCCTGGAGAATTCCATGGACTGTATAGTCCATGGGGTCACAAAAAGTCGTTCAGACTTTCACTTTCACTTTTCTCTATTCTATGTTGAAACTTTATCAAGAATGGATATTGGATTTGTTCAAATGCTTTTTCTGTGTCAGTTATATGATTACATGATTCTTAAATGCATTGATGTGTTGAATTACATTGATTGATGTTGAAATGTTGAAACAAACTTAAAAAAAAAACTAGTAAATCCTAATAAGCATGGTGCAAAATTATTTGTGGACATGCTGGATTTGATTTCCTAATAATTTGCTGAAGATTTTTGCATCTATGCTCATGATAAGTAGCAGTCTATGCATTTTATTTATGTGGTTTATTACAGGTAATGTCTGCCTCATACATCAAGTGAGTTAGGAAATGTTCCCTTTCCTTGTATCATCTGGAAGAGATTGTGGGAAATTGTTATTATTTCTTTCATAGTATTTGGTAGAATTGCTCAATGAAACTGTATAAGATGAAGGCTTTCTTTTTTGGTAATTTATTCATTTTTGATTCAAGTTTCTAATGGATATATGCCTGTTTAAATTATCAATTTTTTCCTTGTGAGCACTGGTAGTTTGTGTCTTTCAAAGAGTAGTTTCAAAGGTTAATTTCATCAAATTATAAAACTAGTGAGCATAAACCTGTACATAGTACTTTTATTTTAATTTTAAGGTATTAGTAATGACTTTATTTTTGATATTATTGTTTTGTGACTACTTTTCTTCTGGGTTAGCTTGGCTAGAGGTTTACCAATTATATTGATCTTTTCAAAGTAGCAGCATTTATTTTCATTGATTTCCTCTATCATGTTCCTGCTTTCAATGTTATTGAAATTCTACAATTTTTATTGTTTCTTTCCTTCTGATTGCTCTAATCTTCAATTCTTCTTATTTCTCTTGCCTCCTAAGGTACAAGATAAGTTTATTGATCTTAGATCAGTCTTCTTTACTAATATATGCATTCAATGCTATAACTTCATGTGTAAGCACTGCTTTAGCTGCATCCTGCAACTTTTGATGTTATGTTTTCATTTAGTTCAAATTATTATTATTTTTATATTGAAGTATAGTTGTTTACAATGTTGTGTTCAAGTACACTAGCTAAAATTATTTTCAATTTCTCCTGAGACATTATTTGATACATATTTCATTTGTTAAATTGATTGAAATATTGAAGTAATGTGTTTAATTTCAAAATATCTGGCAGTATTCTTTTTATGTTTCTGTTATCAATTTATCATTTAATTCTGATATACTCTGAGGACTTTGTGTGATTCATATTCTCTAAAATTTGTTAAAATGAGTATTATGACACAGTACATGATCTTTCTAAATGTTCCTTGTGAGCTTAAAAAGAATATTATGCTAGTGTTAGTTGGAGTATACTGTGTGTGTGTGTGTGTGTGTGTGTGTGTGTGCGCGCGCGCGCATGCTCAGATGCTCAGTCGTGTCTGACTCTTTGCAACTCCATGGACTGGA
>NW_011472055.1:17358-23030 GCF_000754665.1 Bison bison bison
GCATCTCCTGTGTCTCCAGTATTGGCAGGTGGATTCTTTTCAGGTCAACTGTATGCTTACTGATGTTATGCTTGCTTGATTTATCAGTTACTGAAAGAGTGCTGCTTAAGTTCCCCGCTATAACAATGAATTTGTCTATTTTTTATTGCAGTTCTATGAATTAATCTTCATATATTTTCATGCTCTGTTAGATGTGTACACATTATGGCTTGCTATTTGGGGGCAAGTTGACCCCTTATCATCATGTAATTCCATCTTTATCCTTAATAATTTTATTTTTTGTTAAGTGTACTTTGTTTGAAATTAATATAAGGAGCCTAATTTCTTTCATTTATTGTTACCACTATACATGACATGAGCCTTCCTCTCTTTTCATCCAAAAGCAATTTCAATTCTATACTAAAATAAACTCACATATATACATACACAGGCTTTGTACAACAATTTTCATAACACATTTATTAATAATAGCCCCCAGATGGAAGCAACCCCAAGGTCCATCAACAGAAGAATTGATTAACAACACATGTTACTTCCATATTATGAGAAACTATTCAGCAATAAAAAGGAATGTACTAATAAAATGAGCATTAGTTTGGAGAAGTCTTAAAAACAAAGAAATTAGGCATAAAGGAGTGCATACCTAATGATTACATTTAAATAATATTTTAGTGATGGCAAAGTGGTCTTCAATGATAGAAATTAGAAAGCAGCTGCCTCTGAGTGGAGGGAGAATAAGCTGGAAAGGGACATGAAAGAAACTTCTGGAATGATGAAAATGTTCCTCTACATTTTGTTTTAGATGGTGATTACATAGATGTATACAACTGTCAAAACATCAAATGGAATGCTAAAGATATATTTTAAGATCTCAGTAAAAAGTTCAGCTTCTGCAAATATATTTGTGCATTTTCTAAATGTGAAAGGTAAATAGTGAATTAAGCATGCTGTAAGACAAAAAAGAAAGAGAAAGAACAAAAGAGAATTTAAAAATAAAAAGAGAAAGAGTTAAACTGTTTATCATGTAGGATATTAGTTGAAGAATCAAGTAAGCAGTTTGTCAAACAGTAGATAGACATATTTTTGGTGGGATGACTAGAAAATAATATTTTAATTTCTTGTTCATCTGTGAGAGAAATATGAATCTTTTGCCTGAGTTTGTTCAGAGAGTTCACAAGAGTTAACTTACTGTCATTCATCAGGTCTTACCCATCAGAATGCACTATTTAGCAGTTTTATTGGCAAAAGATTATTCACTAAGTACTATATTTAGCTTAAGTGTGTTCATCAAAAGTTTTATATAGGGAGATTATGGGTAGCACTTTGATAATAATTAACTGTTTGTCTTTTCTCTCTTGATAATAGAGAGACACGTATCTTTTTAGTTCAGTCCATTCAGGCTGCTGTAACAAAATACTGTAGATTATGTGGCTCATAAACAGCAAACATTTACTTCTCACAGTTTTGGAGGCTGGAAGTCCAAAAGCAAGGTGCTGAGTGTGATGGAGTTCTGATGAGGCTGCTCCATTAAGTTGAAGACTGCCAAGTTTTCACTATGTCCTCACATGGTGTAAGGGATGAGCTAGATCTCTGAGACCTCTTTTATAAGGGCCCTAATCCCTCTCATGATGACCTAATCACTTTCCAAAGATCCCACCTTCTAATACCATTACCATGGGTGTTAGGTCTTCAGCATATGAATTAGGGAGGAACATAAACATTTATATTGTAACACTTTCTCATTTTGGAGACAGAACTAAAGTCCAAATCTATCAATAAGCTATATTAAAGATGTTAATGGACTAGGTAACAGGCTTACAACAAACATGGTCTGAATAGCAGTATAACTAATTTCATCTGATAATGAACCCTATGAATTCTGAATTCAGCTTCTAGAATCATAAAAACAGAAAGATGACTATATTAAATTCCTTCATTTTATAGATAGGGAAATCAAGTTTAGAGGGATAAAATGGCTCATTCCAATTTACATGAAAGAGTTAGTAGCATAACTAAGACTAGAACATACTCCCTCTTCTCTAAGTCCATTTTTTCTAATCAATTTTTGATATAACTCAAATTGGCATACTGCCTTTTTCACATAGTGCATTTTATAAAGCTTCCCTGGTGGTTCAATCAGTAGTCTGCCTGTAATGTAGGAGACCTGGTTTCAAACCCGGGTTGGGAAGACCCCTTGCAGAAGGAAATGGTAACCCACTCCAGTATTCTTGCCTGGATACACCCAGTGATGACTTAATGTTGAGAAATCAATTATGATTGATTAGAGAGAAGGAAGGGTAGCTCACCTTTGTTGAGGGGAAAACAAGAGCAGAAAAACAGAAAAAGCTTCATTAGAATAAAACAGTAAGAAATTAAGCATAATGAAATCCTTCCAACTAGATCAGTTTAGATTCTAACCCAGTCTCATCACTATGTCTGAATGATCATTACTTCTCAGTCTAGAAAATGATCTATATCCCCAATAAGAAACATTCAAAAGAGAAAGATAATGTCAATTTATAAGAAAACAAATTCTTCAACTCCATTTTGTAATCTTTGTACCTTGTCAGAATCCTTATTTTGATAGATAATTTTCTCTGATTTTTTTTAAACTTTATATTCTCTATTCCATACTATTCATTTCTTTAGGATTGGGACATAAAGATGTGGTAGCTGTGTTACTAAATGCTCTAAAATGTTCTAAGGTGTTCTCCTCAAGATATCCACCCACAGTTGTTGATAGCTAACACTCCCAAATTCTCAATAACAAAAACAAATGCTATTCTCATAGCTATATTAATTACATTAATCTGGGAACCCTCTTCCTAAATGATATAACAAGTATATTGAATAATTATTATTTACCAGGCACAGTGCTAGGTATTTTACAGGCATTATTTTATTTAATTCTCACAACAATCTCATAAAGTTAGCAATATTATTATCCTTATTTTATAGGTGAAGAAGCTGACATTCAAGGAAGATAAATAACCTAGCTAAGGGCACATAGGTAATTCCTGAGCCATTACTCTTAACCATTACGTTCAGACATGGTAAGTGAAAATTTCAACAGCTTCCTACCTAGATAAATTAGAACATTTCTGCTTTTATCTTTTGCTTGCTAGAATATTAATTACAACTGGTAATTCCCATGATTCTAATCATTTAGTTAAAGGTGTTCTTCTTTTCTACTTGCCTCTTTTAAAAAGGGAAGAATTGATAAGTAGCATTAAAAAGGGGATTGGAAATACCAAATGTTGTCTAAAATCACATCTAGAATTCACAATTAGTAAAACAACATAACAGTATTAGCTGGAGTTCCATCATAAATAAAATGTCAATAGATCAGAAATTGGAAAAATTAGGTGGTTATAAATTGCTTCTTCATAGTACTTGTCATCAGTTTGACCTTCTGGCAGTTGTCAGTTCTCCCTTTGTGATTCAGTAGCTTTTACAGAGTTGTTTTAAATTTCAGAATAAAACAAAACATATAAACAACAGAATAAACATTTATGGAGCTTGGCCTTTGACCAGACATTATTTTTTGTCTCCTGCAAAAGTCTCAGAAGATAGACATTTGACATTTTCTCTTTGAGTAGAGGCTGCTTTCCTCTGTGCTTCTTATCATTTTCTCTCACTACCTTCTATATCCTATCTGATCTTACACATAACAGAAAGCAAAAGATAGGTGCATATTTAGAACAGAAGGGTTAGAACAAAGCGAGAGCTTTACAACTGAATATCGCCTTTCATTCACCTTTCATCTTCTTCCTTCTCTTGCACTTGCACATGATGTAGTATGAGCTATTTAAAGTCAGTGGCACCTTTTTCAAAATAATCTTCAATAGATGTGTGTGCAGGAGTGAGCAGTTCCAGAGACTTTGGTTAAAAGCATGTTTTCAGCAAAAATGACAATAGATTTGTGTTCTCTGACTTGCAAGCATGGAAGGTCTTTATCAGCAGACTTTGTAATTCTGGAGAATGCAGTTATAGCCCAATAATAGTATACCATACATTATTTCACATTCTCCAAAGAAGAATTCTTAAGATGTCTTTTGTTTAGTCAAATAATAATCTTGGCATAATCTCCTTTAGTATGTTTAACTTTTTAGACACTAAGTGTTTAGTTTTTATTTCGCATCACTGCTTCTGGGTTCTGAAATTAACTAAGTATGTATGTAAAACATATACCTAACAACAAACCAACCAATGGTGAGGTACTTAACCAAAGATAGGTGCCCTTTAACTATTTGACAGATATATGGAATATATCTATTATATGTTAATTCACGTATTAAGCTCACAGGGATGAAATGTAATGGCACACTTGCTTAAAAAATTCTCTTTGCTCCTTTTAAGTTTCGAAGACTATAGCATTGGTTTTGTCATCAGGTAATTGCTATGCAATGAATTTATATATAAATTACATTCAGTTCAGTTCAGTTGCTCAGTCATGTCCAACTCTTTGCGACCCCATAAATCGCAGCACGCCAGGCCTCCTTGTCCATCACCAACTCCGAAGTTACCCAAACTCGTGTCCATTGAGTCGGTGATGCCATCCAACCATCTCATCCTCTGTTGTCCTCTTCTCCTCCCACCCTCAATCTTTCCCAGCATCAGGGTCTTTTCAAATGCGTCAGCTCTTATAAATTACATTACATTCCCCAAAATCTTTAATTTTGCACTGTAATTTTTTTTTATAACAGAAAGTTGAGTAGCATCATCTATGAATTCATCTAAGCCACCAGGAAGAAAAGGCTTTGCTAATGTATATTACATCTTAGCTTGGATTTGGAAGGTAGTTCAGAGTAGAAAATGTAGCTTCTGTTAGCAAATAATAGGGTGTTTGACATAATGAATACTGAGAACCCTATACCGGTGATTCCAAATCTCTCTCCTGTGAGTGATCCAAAGCATAAGACTAAACAAATATAATTAGGTTTTGCTGAGTAAAGTTATTATTTGTTTAAATGTTGTAATCTTCTTACTAAATATAATCTGAAACTTAATTTGATGACAAGTAGTAAATATTGAAAAGCAGTGTGAACTTTCATAAAATGTATCTGGTATGCAACCCCCTTTGATATTTTTTATATTTTCATAATTAAAACTTACTTCCCCTACTGTTTCCCCAAGTCTCCTAAAATCACAGTGAAAATTTCTTGGAAATACAAGGTGGACACAGCAGAAAATTAAACTTGTTATTTTAATCTTATAGAAATCAAACAATTGTGTGATAGAATGCATAGTAGATGCATACAAAGAAATTGTCTTCTTTTAACTGGGGGTAGCCAAGATCTTTGGGAAAATCTTTCTAGAACATTCACAACAAAGCTGAAAGGATCTAAATATAGTCATGGAGGATATTTTTGTCTCCAGTATAAAAGTCTGATGAATTTAGTAAAAACAGGAACAACTGCTTTTATGTACTGCTGATATAATACAAAATGTCATCAGAGGAGAATTTAAAGCAAATTGCAAGTCACTGTCAGCACTGAATAGAGAAAAGACTTTGGTTTCTTTCCAGAGCAGTTGGAAAACCTCCCAGTGGTCCTACAAAGCTGTAAGCACAAGCAATCCAGCAACTGGACATTCCATATGTAATGTTAGCTGAAGCTCCCTAGAGGCACTTGAGTCTCAGTACATAGCCTTCAGTCCAAAATAATCTGACC
>NW_011472056.1:0-1231 GCF_000754665.1 Bison bison bison
GTTTTTTTCTTTTCTTTTTTTCAAACCAGAAGATCTGTAGTGAGGTGGGCTTTTATGTGATCACCTGGATATGCCTGGACTGGCTGGTATTAAAGTTCCTATAAGCACATTTTCTGAGAGCTTGGGTTTCAGAAAGGAATCCAGTTTCCTAGGGCCAAAAGTAAAAGGCTTCTGACTGATCTATGTGCTTGATACATCAAGGAATTTCCATGATATGGTATGTGTTTTTTTTATAATGATATATAAAAATTACAAAAAAATTTATCTATATAGAAAGCAAAGTAGTAAAAAATACTCATGATCTCACTTATAAATGAAATTGAAAAAAGTCAAACTCATAGAACTAGAGAGTAGATTGGTGGTTACCAGGGCCTGGAGGGTAGGAAAAATTTCATCAAAAGGTACAAACTATCAAGTTGTAAGATTAGTAAGTTCAGGAGATCTATAATGTATAGCATGGTGAATATAGTTAATACAACTGCATACTTGAAATACACCAAGAGAGTAAATCTCAAGTCTCACCACACACAAAAAAATGGTAACCGTGATGATGGATATACTGATTTGCTTGTGGTAATCATTTAAGGATGTATATGTATACCTAAACATCATGATTTACACCTTAAATATACACAATTTTATTTCTCAATCATATTTAAATAAAGCTGGGAAAAATAGTCAAATGAGGAAACTTCAGAATACATAATATTTTTAGAAAAGGGACAAAAAGTATAAATTGAGAAATATCAGTATAGTCCTCCAGTTCAATTCAGTCACTCAGTCATGTCTGACTCTTTGTGACCCTGTGGACTGCAGCATGCCAGTCTTCTCTGTCCATCACCAACTTCTGGAGCTTGCTCAAATTCATGCCCATTGAGTTGGTGATGCCATCCAACCATTTCATCCTCTGTAGTCCCCTTCTCCTCCTGCCTTCAATCTTTTTCAGCATCAGGGTCTTTTGCAGTGAGTCAGTTCTTCACATCAGGTGGCCAAAGTATTGGAGGTTAGCTTCAGCATTAGTGCTTCCAATGAATATTCAGGATTGATTTCCTTTAGGATTGACTGGTTTGATTTCATTGCAGTCCAAGGGACTCTCAAGAGTCTTCTCCAACACCACAGTTCGAAAGCATCAACTGTTTGGCGCTCAGGTTTCTTTATAGTCCAAATCTCACATCCATACATGACTACTGGAAAAACCATAGCTTTGACTAGACGGACATTTGTCTGCAAA
>NW_011472057.1:0-775 GCF_000754665.1 Bison bison bison
TGATATGTTCTTAAATAAGCTCAAGGCTCCCAAGTTAAAAAAAAAAAAAAAAAAACTCTCAGACTAAATAATAAAAACATTATTATGTAGTTGTAAAGAAGTCAAGCCAGGGGATTTGGGCATTGATAAGGAAGCTAGGCTCGAGAACTAGAATCCACCAGAGGAGTCTATCTGCTCATCTATAATCAGTGGCAGGAGTTCACAGGATGTTTGCCTACAGGTGAGAGTGTATGAGCTGAACAAAGCTTCTTTTTTTGGTGGATTATCTTTGATTAGAAGATATACCCCACACCCAAGGTAAGAGAAACCCAAGTAGACGGTAGGTGTTGCAAGAGGGCATCAGAGGGCAGACACACTGAAACCATACTCACAGAAAACTAGTCAATCTAATCACACTAGGACCACAACGTTGTCTAAGTCAATGAAACGAAGCCATGCTGATGGGGCAACCGAAGATGGGTGGGTCATGGTGGAGAGATCTGAGAGAATGTGGTCCACTGGAGAAGGAAATGGCAAACCACTTCAGTATTCTTGCCTTGAGAACCCCATGAACAGTATGAAAAGGCAAAATGACAGGATACTGAAAGAGAAACTCCCCAGGTCACTAGGTGCCCAATATGCTACTGGAGATCAGTGGAGAAATAACTCCAGAAAGAAGGAAGGGATGGAGCCAAAGCAAAAACAATACCCAGTTGTGGATGTGACTGGTGATAGAAGCAAGGTCCAATGCTGTAAAGAGCAATATTTCATAGGAACCTGGAATGTCAGGTCCATG
>NW_011472058.1:3757-4254 GCF_000754665.1 Bison bison bison
AACTAAATATCCAGCCGCCCATACCGCTGCTTAATACGGAGCTTAGAAATGCAACATTAAACAAAGATTATGAGAGATCGACACCTCTGGACCGAGCCCAAGTCACTGCTCTGTAGGGTCAGCCCCGGCCGCTCCGGCCCAGCCTGGGGGGTGGGGGGAGGGGGCACGGAGCGAAAGCAGGCGAGTTTGGGATGAGAGCCAGGGCCGGGAGGGGAGCCTCGACTTCCGCTCGCCTTCCCTTTCTTCCAAAGCCAGGCCGCGGGGCAGGCCTTGGAGACCCCCTCTCTGTCCCCGCCGGGCTCTGGCCCGCCTCCTGCCTCCTCGTGGAGCCGGGAGAAATGGAGGCTGGAGCACAGGGCCTCAGGTTCCTCGTGCGCACCCCGGGGAGCCGGGCTTGGCCCCTCACCCTGGGCCTTCACGGTGCCTCCCAGGCCGCGCTTGGTGCAGGAGGCGCGGGCCTCCCAGCCCCGGGTTCCAGGCCCCGCGCCTCGCCGGAC
>NW_011472058.1:4354-10748 GCF_000754665.1 Bison bison bison
GCTCCCTGGCGCCTGGAGGGGGCGGGGGCGCAGGGCGCATCCTGGGCGCTTGGCTCTCACTTGGGGCTGAAGGGAGGGGGAAGGGGGCGCCCGAGTGGTGGGTGGCCCTGTTGGGGCCCAGCGGTTCCCCGGCGCGCTTGGAAGGGAGCAGGGCTGCTCCGGCCCGGGCTGCGGGCGCGCAGCCTGCCCGCCTTCTGTCCCCCGTCTGCCCGGGGACTCCCCACAGGTGGTCCAGACGGAGCTCCCGGCCAGGAACTGCGCGGGCCTGCAGAGTGGCCACGTGAGTAAGGAGAGGGGAGCCGTTAGGGCCGTTAGCCCCTGGCGGGGGCGGACGGGGCGCAGAGCCCCAGGCCTCCTCTCTGGGTCTCGTTCTCCCGCCCTCGGCGCCGGGCGCGCCTCTCCCGAGCTCTCCCGGAGCCTGGTGCTCCTGCCAGCCTCGGGCTCCCTTCTCTCCGGCCGCCCCGCACTCTGCGCTCCCATCCTCGGCTTTTCTGAGCCGGGATCGCCCTCCCCAGGAAGGGAGCGGGCCACTGCGGCGTGTGGGTGTTGCAGTAATGAAAAATCAGAGCAGTTAAATCGTAAAATTTGGATTAAGAAGCTTGAATTTAATACACACGCACCACATTTATTAAAGCATTAGAATAATTGAAATTTGCTGCAGCAGCCGTCCAATCTGTTTAAATAATTCTATGGGTGTCTTGTTGTGATAAAAGATTATCTAGAATTCTATTAAAGGCGCAGGAGCCTGCTTTGTAAATCCTATTTGGGGACTTTCAATAACTATCGATAATCTCATCTGCACAGAACCCCCGCCTTTCCGCGTTATCGGAAACTTTGCAGCATTTCCCGAGCAGCGCCGGGAAGGCCAGACTGGCCGTGGACCCGGCCCCTGCCGCTGGGCCTGGGATTAGGGCGCACCTGGGGTGCGCGGGCGCGGGCTGCCGGTGGTCCAGCCCGCCGGCTTGGGCCGTGGCGCGAGGCAGGGCCCCCAGGGGCCGCGCCTGGAAGTCCGGGCGGGAGGCCTTTGTTCGCCGCCCCAAGCACCCGGGCTCCGAACCGCGCGGCGGGCTGCAGGGGAGCGGGCGCGGGCGCCGCCGCTAATTGCTGCTAATTTTGTTTCATTAACTTTATTTACTCTTGAACCCCTTAATTGTTTTCCATTTATTTTTAGTAATTTTATAATGCACTAATAATCCACCTCAGTCTGCGGACGCCTCCGCCCCTCCTCCTCCCGCCCTCCCCGGCTCGCTCCCCCGCCCTCCGCGCGGCCTCCCCGGCTTCGTCGCTGCGGGCCCGCGGGCGTGCCAGCGCTGGCAGCGGGCGCGCAGGAGCGGGACTGGGCTGGAGCCTGGCGAGGCCTCGGGGTCCCCTGGGGCCCACGCCCTGCGTTCCACGGAGAAGGTGGCCGGCCGGGACAAAGGCTGGACTCTGCGTCCAAGCCAGAAGCTCTCCGGTTTGAGCTGCTTCTCTGATGGGCGGGAGCGCAGAGGCCCAGAGAGGGGAAGGGACTTGCCTAGGGTCACACAGCGTTCCGGCGTCCGCTCTGGGCCGGGCCGGGCCGGCGTGGACCCGGCCAGACCCTCGCAGCCCGCGCTCCTCCTGGCTCCTCTAGCGGCCTGAGCGGGTCTGCAAATCGCCGAGCTCAGGGCCCGCTGGGCACGGACTCCACTCCCTGCCGCTCAGCCCCTTCCCTGCGGGGCTGGCGTCCCCGCGGCCCCCGCCCCCGGGCCCCAGGACCCAGCCCCGTGCCTTGCCGGTTATTAGACAGCTCGAGGGACTGTCTGCAGGCCGCCTCTTTCCTGCTAATTATCACCTTATGAAAAGTGTTTCATTAAGAAACTCTGCTTTTGATTAATTATCGACAGAATGCTGACCAGAAAGAAATGAAATTAATCTCTGACCCCGTCTGGGTAACACTGGAAATTCATCACATATCCTTTTAATATTGAAACACAGCGCAGAATTTTAATAGAAAATATTGTTTTTCCAAACCTCCAGTCTTTATTAATGCCCCTGGGCAGGGAATGATATTGCTGGCAATATAGCAGTCTTTGTTCATTTTAAATTTATTAAACATAATGCACTTCATTTTCAAACATTTTACTGTTTCTTTTTAATTTCACTCAGTGTAAGTACAGAATAAAACCTTTTTAAACATTTAAGATATTGAAAACCCATATACGGATGTATAACGGGAACACTCCGGCCATCAAATAAATTTAAGTAGAAGCAATTGTAATTTTAAGCTCCCAAGTATTATCCTCTTCAGACATTAAGGCAGCATCAGAAATCGTCAAATGAAAGTGAGGAGGAGCAGAGGCCGGAGGCCCCCTGCCCCAGGACGGCGGGGGCATGGAGACCTGCCCCCCAGGACAGCCCCACCCAGGAGGGCCCAGCAGCACCACGCGGTGGGCACTACCACCCTTCCTCGCCCCCATTTCGTGGGTACAAGCAAAATGACTCTTGGAGGCCAGAGTGCCCGTCAAGAGGTGCCCCCTGCCCCCTCTGTGCACTCCACCCAGGGCCCACCCTCTCTCCCCAGCTGGACACGGGGGCTCCTTCCTGCCCAAGTCCCTCCACTGCAACCAAGGTGTTTTCAGCTCTGCCTCACTGGGGTGGGCACCCAGTGAGTTCCCAGGCCTTGGGGAGGGGGTCCCCGGAGATCACGCCCAGCCCCCTCCTTCGGGGCCTGAGGAACAGGGCTGAGGCTGTCCCCTCCACCCCAACCCGCAGCATAACTCCCGCCGCCCTTGTCCCCTTTCCTGAGGAATCCAAGCCCCGAGTTTAATGAGTCGTGAAGTGTGAGAACTTCCTGAGACTGAAGCACCCCTGATGCCAATTCCAGATGTGCAGGCGGGAGGGGCTGGGCCTCCCCGCTTCCTTGAGGAGGAGCTGCCCCAGTCTGTCCGAAGCGACCAGGTTCCTGCCATCTGGGCCCTGAATCGGAAACAGGCAGCCTCTCCACTGAGAAATTACTCTTTTTATTTCATGTAGTGTTCCTGGTGCCCTATTTCACGGCACCGACAAATGGAATATTACTTCTAAAACAGTATGAGATACCGGGTCCTGTCCTCTGTGCCTTTTCGGGGGAATTCAATTTTCACTGAATGGTGAGAAGCCCCAGTGTTTCTTCTGGGGACTGATCAGTGGTTCCCTGGGAGGAAGAGGAAAATTCCCCAGGGTTGTCCTGGAGTCCGGCAAGCCCCCAAGTGCCGGGGTCACTCCATGGTGCCCCTTGACTGCCTGCCTCACCACCGGCAGTAAAGGTGTCTTGGATGGGACGCGCCGTCCAAGGTACAGCACATTTTCCAGGCTGCTTCTGCATGTTAATTAGTGTTTTTTATTGCCCACTCGGAGCCTGGTTTAGGGAGTGACTATTTACAAGGTCATCTATTACCTGTAATAGGCCCGCCCCCTGGGGTCTGTCCCCCCATGCCCCTGTCCCTCTGACCTGTAAGAGACAGACTTTGCCCCGCCTCTCCTGCCGTCCTCCGGATGAGTGCTCCCTCTGCCAGCCCTCCTAGCAGACAGCTTTGTTTTCCGGTATGCTGTGGTCAGGGCTGGGGAAGACTCTGCAAGCGGGCTTCCTCTGGACAATTTCTGGCCCTCAGCTGGCATTTAGACGGCTGTCCTCTCTTGCCTCCAGCCAGTAAGAGGAGGCCCAGGCCTGAGTTCTGGAGCTGCCCGCTGCCCTCCTCCTGCACAGCCGCCCGCACCTCCGTCCCCAGGTGCTGGAGCCACCAGCAGTGGGGTGATGGTGACCCAAGTGACCCCACACTAGTCTGGGGGTACTTCAGGGGTTGTGTGTGGGGTGGGGAGAGGTGAGGCCTCCCCCGTGAACGAGACAGAAGCTGAGCTTGAGGAGCGGCCCCGCTGCTCCCGCTTAGGGTCCCCTGTCTTCCCAGGCGGTTGTCCCTTGGAGGAGGGGAAGGGGTGCCAGGTGGTGGCCACACCCAGAGCGGGCTTCACCTCGCCAGGGCAGGGCCAGGCGGAGTCCAGGTGAACCCACTGGTGAAAGTGGCCTGGACGTTTCATTTTTCCCCTGATCCATTAAACACAAAACACAAGGGCTGTGGGAGAGGCGTCCAGGCTCCACCTGGTGTCCAGCCAGCCCTGTGGACCTGTGGGGCCTTCCGAAGGCACTGAGTGGCAGTGGAGGGTCTCCACGAGGGACCCGCACTTAGATTTCTGTGGATTTGCATCCAAGACCTCCCAGCTTCTGAGTCAGGAAAACCCCTTGCCAGGGTCTCCACTTGGATCCCACCCCATGCAAACCCCACTCTTGCTGGAGTTTCCTGTGAGCAACTACTCACTGGAGTTAAAACTCTCAAAAAAAAAAAAAAGATAAAGCGATTTAAAGATAATTAATTGCATTAAACTATTGACTAACTACCTCGCTCAATAGTAATTCATTTAGAGAATATTAAAATCGGAGGAACAATAATAAAATTGATGCCAATTCCCACGGGGAGGGAGATGGCCAGCAAATTGGATACTTTTCTTAATCTGGCGTAAATAATAACATGTCTGCTCCCCTTCTCTCAGGCCAATTCCCCTATCATTTATTCCAGACTCTAAAGCCGGGTTTCATAATTGATATCAGTTACTCAATGAGTGCTTTTCCATTTGTTCTTGTTATCCGTGATAATTGCGAAGTTCAGCCTCTCTCCGAGTTGAGATGGGGGCTGCACCGTGGAGGCCTGCCCGGTTCCTCCAGCTCAGGTGCCAGCAGCGGCGGGGCGGGGGTGGGGGGCTCTGGCTGCTCCGGGTCGCGGCCTCGCCTTCTTTACAGTCTGTCACAGGCCTCCGGCCTGTCCTGGGAGAGCGCTTCAGGGAACTGACCGAAGTGGCTGGACAGTGCCTGGACCTTCCTCACCACCCAGAGCCGGGCACCATCCGCCATCGGAGAACATGCACTCTGCAGCAAACCCAGGGTGGAGAGCTCCAGCGACAATCAGTTTTTGTTTGAAAATCGGTGGGTGGAAGTGATGAACCCCAGGCAACACCTGGGAAAAACGTCTAGAGGAGCCAGGAGGAAGATTTGGGAGATGGAGGAAGGGCGGGCTGAGGAGGGACCCTGGACTGAGGGGGCCTGGCCGCGGAGGGGGCACACTGCTCCCAACCCGCCTCTTAAACTGCCTGGACCCTGGAGGGACACAGACCCTGGGCCGGAGCCCTGACGACGGGTCTGGTCCCGGAGATGACTCTTTCGTTATTTATTCACTTATTTATTCATTTATAAAGTGTTTACTTAGCTCAGTGCAGCTGTAACATCTCATTTACAGCGTGGCCTCAGGGCATAGAAACAATTGGCAACAAAAGAGTAACCCCGGAGAATTAGAGAAACACACAACAAGAGCCGGGCTGGGGGTGGGGGAGCGCGCTAGCGAGGAGCTGGGCGGCCGCAGGACGACGAGTGGACACGGGGAGACCCCTGGGAAGGCGCGGGACAGGGGTGGGCGGCGGGTCTCCAGACGCGGGGGGGGCCAAGGGGGCGTCCTTGGAGCCCGCCTGGGAGTGTGTGCGGCCCTGGAGGTGTGCATTCGTGGGGGTCGGCTCGACGAGTCTGGGGTGACTTTAGAGAGGATGGGACCTGCCTGGGATCTGGAGACGGCGGTGGCCAAGCGGAATCGCCCCCTCAAATCGCCCCTGGCCTCGGACGCGACGGCCGCGGAGGGCGAGCAGCCCTGCTTCACTTGGGCCCCAGCCGGTCTTTCCAAGCCGGTTCCAGAGAAGCCCTTTGCATCCCGTGTGCTAGCGCGGGGCTCGCGGTGGCGCAGGCCTGGGAATCGGCGGCCTCCCTGCAGCGCCCACGGCCGGGCCTGAGCCCCGCGCAGGCCCTCGCGGCCACGGGCAGCCGGGAAACTGAGGCCCGCAGCGTGGAGATGCGCCTCGGGCTGCGAGCACCGAGACCGGAGTGGGCTGGGTGTTAGGGAAGGGGCGCCGGCTGGGCGCCAGGGACACCGAGGGACCATAGCGGGGATGTGCGGGACCCCCGTCCCGGGACCGCGCGCACAGCGCTGCCCGGGCGTCCCCGCGGGGGGGTCAGCCCGGTCGCCGCACAGAAGGGGCTGCAGCGGGGTCCCCGCCCCCGCGCAGCCGTCAGGGCGCGGACAGGAGGCAGCTGTGGCTGTTTAACTGGGAGCCGGTTGCCTGGCAACCTGAGGCGGCTCATTACCGCGGCCACAGTGATTAACCAAAAAAGAAAAAAAAAGAAATAAAAAAAGGAAGAAAAGAAAAAAGTAAGGAAGGAAAAACAGAAAGCAAGACTGTGAAAGTAAAATGGATTATTTAATTAGCTAATTGATAATCAACTTCTTTTTAATTATTCACTTAATTTTAAAAGTGTAAGTACAACATTGGCCTCGTCGAGCGCGGCCGCGCTGGCAGGGTT
>NW_011472058.1:10848-11186 GCF_000754665.1 Bison bison bison
GCCCGGCGCCTTCCTCTCCCACTGGCCGCGTCCCCATGAGGGGGCGACGGGGAAATAGTCTCCGCCCGCCGGGTTCGGGAACTTTCCCCAAGAGCCCCGGGTGCGCTTCCTGCGCGCCTGCCCCTCGCCGCGCCCCCAGCCTCGCCTCCCCCCGTCCAGGCCCCGGCGCGGGCGCTGAGCGGGCGGGACGACTGCCTCAGTCAACGGCGCCCCGGCGCAGTGGAGAGCGCCGGGCTGCGGACCGCAGGGGAATTCTGCCCGGGGCTGTGCCCGGCACCTCGGCCACGCCGGCGGTGGGCAGGTGTCCCCGCCGTCTTCGCTTATAAGGAGAGGGAAGG
>NW_011472058.1:11289-21109 GCF_000754665.1 Bison bison bison
TGCGGGGACGGGCCCATGGCCTGAGACGGCCGGGGCTGCCGCCCGGGGCTGGGAGGCCAACCGAGGGCGGACTAGAACCTCTGAGACTGGCCGAGGGGTAGGCAGGACGCCTACCTTCAGCACGCGCTCGGGCCGGTCTCCACTGCGGGGCCCGCAGCCCAGGCCCTCGCGCGGGTTCGTCCCCGCCGGAAGGGAGCGGCCCCAAGCACGGGTCCCTTTCCTGGGGGCCCGCACCCCAAGGACAGCGTCACCGCGGGCACCTATGCCGCTGGGCCAGCGCGGGGAAGCGCTGAGGGCGACAGAGAGGCCTGTCTCTCCCTAGCCCGCCTCCTCCGATTCTGCGTACCTGGATCCAAAGGCCGCCGCCCAGGCCGGGGTGTGAGAGGGGCGCGCAGGCCGGACCTGCTCGTGAGCGGGCTGCGTAGGGCAGGCGTCTAGGAGGGTGGGCTGCTGGGTCTTCTCCCTCCTGAACCGTTTCCGGTCCTCTCCTCTCGCGGGCTCCTGCCTCCTTCGCCCACTCCCTCCCTCCGGGCCCCTCTCCTCTCACACCCTACCCCGTCCCTTTCCAGCCTCCCGCTCAGGCCCCAGCCTTGGTCAAGCACTCTTGCGGTTCCTTCTGACCTGAGAAAAGCACAAAGCAGTCCCTTCACTGGGGGCGGGAAGGTGGGTCAGAGACGGAAGGCCGCCCCCAACCCAGGGGACTCTGCCTTGACCCTGCCCTTTGCCCTCTGGGGGCTGATGGTGGTAGAGGCTGTTGCTGGACTTGGCGGGGACACCAGCTGGGACTCATGGTCCCACCGTCACTGAGACCCACGAACCTGGGCAGGATTGAGGCTGGGCCGGATGCAGGAGGGGGGCCTGGTCAGCCTCCCCTCCCGGCTTCCTCCCCGCTTCACGCCCCAAGGACAGTAGAGGGGTCAAAGGAAGCCTTGGAAGAGCGACCAGAGCTAAGGGATCCTTATGGATCCTTGCAGGTTCACCGGGGCAACTAGGCTTCCAGGGAGCAGGGCATGAACTAGAACTTGGGGGGAGGGACTGAGAGAAGGCACCACAGTAGTACTGGGTTGGCATCTGAGCCTGGGGCAAGAAGCCCGCTGCTGGAGTGAGCGGCCCACCTGTCCAACCGTTTGTCTCAGGCACGTGGTGCGAATCCTTGGAGGGGCAGGTCTCGGAATGGGCGTGTCCCTGGAGGGGCGTGGCGGGGGAGGGGCTTGGCTGGTTTTGGATTTTTTTCTAAGGAGTCCGGAGACCCTGTCACAGTCAATTCCAGCTATCAAAGCTGCTCTGTCTGCGAGAATGTCTTCGCCAGCTTTGCGGAGGCTAACCTATCGTGGACTTAGCATTTCAGGGGTGGAAATTCCTTCACCTCTGAGTTCTCAGATCAGTTCCATCCCATCCACCCAGGCTCATGTACCCAAAGGCCCACAGCCCAACCACCTTCAGACTCCAGGAGACGCTAAGAACTCCTCATAGAGAAGGTTTAAGATATTCCCAGGATGCAACTAGGAATGCTGGACACTGGGACACAGCAAGGACTGTCCTGAGAAGAGACGTTTGCATGCTGATCCCTAGAAGCAGGAGGCAGGTAGAGCACGCTGCACCGGGGAGGGGACAGGCACGAGGGAGGGGGTCGGGCGTGAAGAGCGTGGCCTAGAGACTTTATTGGGTTTCCCAGGAAAGGAATGGGTGACTACCCATAAGGTAGGCAAGTGTAAGCAAGTTTCGGACTGGCTAGTTTGAATACTGAGGGCAGGCGCTGGGCTAGGGGCTGTCCCTAGCTTTCCCTGGGTGATGGGTGCAGAGGAGTCCTTTGAAAGGCGAGGCCCTAGGAGGAGTCCTTTCCTAGCTGTGGGAGGGGCAGTGTTTCCCAGTCAGGCCCCAGATGCCAGAGCATCAGAAATGCAGGAAATAAGAAAACACCGTCCATGCATGCGGCCCTGCCCTCTTGGAGCCTGGTGTGGGAGGCAGGCTGGTGGTTCAGACCTCTTTACCACTCACGAAGAGAGGTGGGCTAGGCCGGAGCCTCGGGCTGGACGGCCCGGCTCAATGGGGTCCTGCCGGGGACACTGTGGGAGGTGGACGCTGGCAGGGGCACTCAGAGCTGTGACCTGCATGCCGGGCCCAGGGTGCACGGCCACGCCCTGCTCAGAGCCTGTCCTTGGCGGACCCAGAAGCAAGATCCTGCCCGGTGTTCTCCCTGCTCCTCCTGCAAGACCCCGGGGGTCCTCACGGTGACTCAGTGCGCAGGCGGGGGCAGCTATTCGGGTCGTCGTGCCCAGGGCCAGGGGCGGTTGGGAGGTTAGTGGAGCTCCGTGGGCTTGGTGCTTTCCCAGTGGCCCGGCGGGGGTGGGGCCACGGCGGCGGGGGCCACCAGTGCAGTGACTGACCTTTCCTCTTCTGGGTCCGCTCCCCTCTGCTGCAGGGAGCAACCTGGGATCCCCACTGATCACCTGGGTGTCCCCTCCTCTGCTCCCCGACCTCGTTAGAGCCCCTCAGGGCTGAGTTCCCCTGAAAGCTGGAGGGGACTCGGGTCTAGTTTTCTACCACCCAGTGTCGCATCCCTCTGAGCTGGACTCCAGGATGTGAGTCACTGGCTACTAGAGGTCTCCTCTGCAAGCCGAGAGATGGGAGCTGAGCCGCATGAGAGGACCCTGGCCTGCCTGCCTGCCTGGGGCAGGTTGACCTCTTGGGTTCTGCCTGGAGTGGTGAGGATTTAGGGTGAAAGCATCCATTATGGTCTGAATTGTCCCCGGAAACCTCACATGTTGAAACCCTAAACCCCAGCCCCTCGACTGTATTTGGAGATGGGGTCTTTAAAGAGGTGAGTAGGGTAAGATGAGGTCAGTGGGTGGGTCCTCCGCGGACAGGACTGAAGTCCATGTGAGAAGAGGTGATCAGGACACACGCAGGCCAAGGGCAGAGGCCTCGGGAGGAACCAGCCCTGCTGGTACTCTGATCTCCAGCTTCTGGCCGCGAGAACCAAAAGGCAGCTCAGTTCTGCTGCTTAAGCCCCAAGCAGCCTGGGCTGTCGGTCACGGCAGCACTAGCGGGCCAGTAAACCTCGGATGCAGGGAGGGCGCCCACTGCCCGCAGCCATTGCGGGGCATCTCCTCTGGACCCTGGGTGACATCAGGACAGGAATCCTGACATCCCCCCACCCCTGCTCCCGCCGGCTCAGTATCCTCCCTGAGAAAGGTGCTCCCTTGGACCTCTCCAAGGTTTGGGGACACATCTCTTCCCCCCAGATACTAAGGCCAGGGCAGCCCTTAGCATTCCCTCAGATCAAACAGCCAGGACAGAGGAGAGGTCTCTGGTGCCCCCGTCTTGAAGCCCCTCTGCCCATGTTTCCTGGGGAGGAGATTGGGGGCTCAGGACTGGACTCT
This sequence comes from Bison bison bison, assembly GCF_000754665.1. Classification (NCBI taxonomy): domain Eukaryota; kingdom Metazoa; phylum Chordata; class Mammalia; order Artiodactyla; family Bovidae; genus Bison; species Bison bison. Next base: position 14,673 of record NW_011472058.1, read on the forward strand.
GGACTGGACTCTGGGCCGGACCAGGAGGCCCGCAGACTTCTGCATCCAGGAGATGCCTCTGTTGCTCAGGGCGGGAGGGACACCTTGGCGTGGCCTTGGCCATGGCTTCTGCGGAGGGAGGCTGACATGAGAGGTGGGGGCTGCTTCCAGTGTTTAAGCTGCAGATTTATGTAAGTGTGGATTATGGAATTTGGCCCCGATTCTGCCTCCCTGCCCCTCCCTCCCCGCCCCGGAGCATCCCGGGCATCGGTATCTGTTGGCGGGTGGATTTCTGTCGCCTGTCAAGGAGCCTCACTTAATTCTCTGGCAGATGTCTACTTATCTCACTGTGAGGTGGGCCTAGGGCTCAGCCTGGAGGGGGCGGGAGGGAAGGGGTGTGCCCTGAACCTCATCCATGATTTCTCGGGCTTTCAGGGGGCAGTCTCATGCTGGGGCAGCCGGCGGCCTCGCCCCACCCTGTGACTCCGGGTGGGTCCTTTGGCTTTCTGTTTGTGCTTCCCCATCTGATGAGACAGGGACAGTGGCCTGTCCCGCAGGGTAGGGTCAAGGCTAGTGAGCCTGTCCCCTGGAACCGGCTTGTATCCCCTCTGGTTCAGGAAGATTCAGTAAACGAGCCTGCTCAAGCCGCCTGCTCGCCTTTCCCCACAGGCAAGGCGCCGCCCTGCTGGGAAAGCCCTGGTCTGAGCGGACTGCCAGTGGGAGGACGAGAGTGGGCCCAGGCCAGCGGCTTCCTACTCGGGGCTGGGAGGCAGCCGGGGTTTAACAGGCACCATCCTGGAGGACGTGCCGGCCGGCTCTGATCCTGCCCCGAGCGCGCCTTCCGTGGCTGCGCCCAGCCTGACCCAACCCGCCCCTGCCGGCCCAGCTCTGCTCTGAGCCCCCATGGCCTGAGGTCCTCCAAGGGGAAGAGAGCCATACACCTTGTCTTCTGTCTCCCTCTCCGTCCCTTTCTCCCTCTGGTTTCAGAGCCACAAGAACCAGGAAATGAGTTCTGGGAAAATTACCCCTTCATTCTACCGCTAATCCCTCCCTCCCTTAATTAAGTCAATGGTAGCCTAAATTGTTCTAAACATCTTTTGGGGGATTATATATTTTAATCATCATTATCCAATGAATATTTGATTATATAGTCATCAAATAATCAAGAGTAAAAATTATAATCCAAAAAAATGGCATTTAATAACACTTTAAACGACTGGGCGCTTGATAAAGGGCATTAGAGGATTAGGTGCCCAATGGAGGGGCGGGGTGGAGCTTCCCGTCAAGGACTCGAACTGCCGGTCTGCTTTGAAAAATAAGACCCCGATATGAGCAAGAAGGAAAAAGAACCCAGCTGTTGTGTGTTCCCCGACCACGCCAGCTTCTTGACTAACGAGGCGCCTTATTTGAACAGCTGCTTTGGAAAGGATTTCTACAAATATCATTAGGTTTTGGGTGTCCACGGAGTTTTGTGGGAGGCCTTGGTGGGCTCATGAGATTCTGGGAGGTCTTCTGGCCTGCATGTTAGGATAGGCTGCCCCGGTTCCTGACAGTGAGACCCCCCCGCCCCAAAGCTTAAAGGAGCACTTTGCAGCTCCCTGGGAGCCCCGGGTTGGAGATCAGGCAGGAGCGTGCTGACAGCTGTGTGACCTCAAGCAGACAGCCTAACCTCTCTGTGCCTGGGTTCCCACAGCTATAAACTGGAGACAATACAAGGGCCCGGTAGGTCTGTGGAACATTAAGTGAGACAGTGCTGAGAAGTGCGTGGACAACTCGTGGCCCGCGGTCAGCCCTCCGCAAACACGAGCTCGATAAATACTTCAAAGGGGACAGAAAGGCTGACCCCTATGATCTAAAAGCCACTCAGGTATGACTTCCTGGGGCAACCAGGGGTATCTCCCTGCCCGCCCACCTTCCTTAGGGTCACAGGATTTCATGTGGGACCAGCAGGTATCTTCCAGGTCACCGAGACCAGCCTTCTCCATTTAAAGAAGGGGACATTGAGGCCCGGAGGTGTGTTGGGGGGTGAGTGGGCCCAAAACCCCACATCTTGAGGCTCCAAGTCAACTGGCTGGCGGGCATCCCCCGAGAGCTAACTCACACCCGGGAACTGTCGCTGCTTGGTGTCCGTTCCAAGGGAGAGTGCCCAACCGCGTGCCAGCCTCAGGGGGGTTGACCAGGCCGGTCCAGAGCCCACCTTCTCCAGGGCCAGCAGGGAGGCTGGTGGGGGGGAGGGCAGGTGGCTGCTCAGCCCCTCGCACCAGTGACGGGTTAGCTGGCTCAGGTTTCGAGATCGGAGGTCGCTCACAGAGGACAGTTCCCACCTTCATTCCTCCCCAGGATTTCTTCACATTTGTCTTTTGTTTCTTTTCCTGATAAGCAAACAAATCTGTGTGCATTGTAAGAAACCTGGAGAGTAAAATATGGAACAGTAAAACAGAAAAATACCCACCCTTAAGTTTCTGAGCTGCGGATCTGATCTGGTTTAAAATCCTTCATCTAAAACTCATCTGTTGGTTCCTGGTCACTACAGAATAAGGACCAGGCATTCAAGGCCCCTTTACAAACCACCCTCCAGAGCCCCGTCCGCATCCCCATCCCACAGGCTGCTGCTGCTGCTAAGTCACTTCAGTCGTGTCCGACTCTGTGTGACCCCATAGACAGCAGCCCACCAGGCTCCCCCGTCCCTGGGATTCTCCAGGCAAGAACACTGGAGTGGATTGCCATTTCCTTCTCCAATGCATGAAAGTGAAAAGTGAAAGTGAAGTCGCTCAGTCTTGTCCAACCCTCAGTGACCCCATGGACTGCAGCCTACCAGGCTTCTCCATCCATGGGAGTTTCCAGGCAAGAGTACTGGAGTGGGGTGCCATTGCCTTCTCCGCACACAGGCACCTGGCCACATTTGCTGCCTAAAGAGCTCTCCCTCCTTTCTCCTGCCTGCGTGGCAAACTCCTGCTCATCCGCCAAGGCCCTGTGCCAGTGCCCTATCCTCTGGGAAGCCATCCTGATTCCCTCAGGCAGGACTGCCGGCTTTGTTGCCAGTTCCTGCCTCTACAGACACACGTGTCTCGGGGCTCAAGCCAGCTCTGCACCAGGCACGGCCAGCGTTCCACACCTGAGGTTGCCCGATGAGCCTGTCTGACAGATGAGAACACTGAGGTCCAAAGAAGGGGCATCCGCTTGGGTGGGTCCGTCCCCGGACCCCAGGCTGCCCTGGCTCGGCCACCTTCCCACACATCCTGAGCACTGACCGGCATCCTCAGGGCCTGTGGCTGCAGTTGAGCTCGCCTGGCCCCTGCCGCGGGCTGGGTCGTGTCCACCGCCATGTGAATGCCCGGGGCCTCTCCCTGCCTGGCTGGCATCCCTGACTGCTGGTCCTCAGCTGCTCCCAGAGTCACTGGCGTCAGGGAACTGGGAGGCCTGGCCTAGCCCTCAGCCCGCAGCTGCGTCTGAGTCGCCCAGGGGCCGGCGGGCCCTCCTGAGTCCCCTCCACCCTCCTCTGCTGGAACCACTTGAGACAAAGTTACTGCACAGGCGTCGAGCCACTTTTCCCAGCGAAACATCTGTCATTTAACTGGATGATGCAGCGGGGATGGCACTTCAGAACAATCTCGTTGTGTTTAATTTATTTCCTTCCGATGTCTGCTGCGGGAGGGGCAAGCTCCTCGATGCTCCATGTGCACAAATTGGGCTCCTGCTGTATAAGGCAGCCCCGCCCCTACGGGGGTAGGTCCAGCCTCCAGGCGAACACCCCCCAACCCCCAGAGCTCTCGTCCACAGATGGGCTCCTTCTCCTTCAGAACAGCCTGGGGGTGCTGGGGAACCCCTCCGTCCGCCCCCACCCCCAGCACCCCAGGATCCAGTGCGGGCCAGCGGGGCAGGGGAGACTGGCTCCTTCCCCAGCCGGGGCCTCTGCTCACCCAGGCTTTCTGCCCCTTCCTCCCAGCACCCAGAGCCCCGAGCACCCCCACACCACCAGGGCTGGTCCTCTGGGAGCCGCCTGCCCCTCCCTGCTCCGGGGTGAAGATCTTGTCCAGGTGTCTGTCCCCAGCCCGGGGATGACAGTGAGCCAAACTTCAGGGACACCAGCACGTTTACAAGCCCTCTCCAGGCCCCCTGTCCCAGCTCCCAGAGCCCCATAGAGGAGGAAGCAGAGACGCAGGGAGGTTCAGACCCTTGTGGCGGACACACAGCTGGCAGGGCGTGAGGGCAGGTGCCCCTGACTCTGCACCCAGACCTTCCCGCTCTGCCTTTCTTGGGGGCTGACGGCCACATGCCGAGGGCCCATCACAGGCTGTGGAGGGCAGGCAGAGCCGCACCAGGCTGCAGGGTGAGGGGGTCTCAGGACCAGGCCCCAGTCTCCTCCATCTTGCCTCTGACACAGGGCGACTCAGCTCATCTGACATAACAGCCCTGCCATGTAGGCTCCCTGAGAGCCACTAGCCCCGGGACCCCTTGTATGGGGACCAGCCAGGGCGGCAGAGAGAAAGGTGGAGAGGCCACCCCCCCAACCTCTCGGCCTGGCTGCTGGGGACCACGCAGGCCCTGCTGTCCGCCCGCGCACCCGAGGAGCACCACCCCCACCCTGGCTCTGGTGAGGCTGAGCCCTTACAGGGCCCCCAGACCAGTGCCTCCCATTCTGGGGTGAGGAGCCTGAGGATCCGACTCCCGGGAGCCACGGGCCACTCTGCAGCATTCCCCGCAGGGACTTTCTGACTCCACCTGCCTCGGCCACAGAAAACCAGCAAGCGCTCCCAGTCTGCGAGACACGGGCTCAATCCCGGGGTCGGGAAGATCCCCTGAAGGAGGGCACTGCAACCCACCACAGCATTCTTGCCTGGAGAATCCAGTGGACAGAGGAGCCAGGCAGGCTACTGTCCTTAGCGTCGCAGAGTCGGACGCGACAGAGCGACTTAGCACGCGTGCTACCATTCCGGGCTTTGCGCTCTCACGCCCTGCCCCCGTGCCTGCTATGAGCTCTCTGCTGCGCCCTGCCCACCACCCGGCTGCCCAGTCCTGAGCCCTTTGTGGCCTGTCCCTCTCCCAGCCCCGAGAGTTAGCTCGGGGTCTCCGACCCCATCCACAGTGAGCCCTGAGGCTCTAGGCCTGGAGGCTGCAGGTACAGGGCTTACCTGAGCCTGCCCAGGTCAGACACTGGGGTCCTGGAGTCAGAGCCATGGGCCTGGGGCCATGGAGGCTGGGGGCTGCTGTGGGGTCCCGGACAGCCTGTGACAGGGGTGCCTGCATGTCGGGGGTGGTGGAGAGACGTGTGTGAGGGCAAGGGCACGGGCCCGCCCCCTGTGGACTGGGCTCAGCTCACCTGCCGACCACGGGGCTCACGGTGGAGGGAACTCCTTCCCATCCTGGCTTCACCACTGCCTCTCCCGCGGTCAGGGCTCAGAGTTAAGTCCTGCCCTGACCGGAGCCTCAGGGTCCCCAGCTTGTCTCTCCTGCGTGTGGAGGTGCAGCTCCGGATCCACTCCCCGCCGTGCTGGGGAAGCCCTCTCCCTGCCCCTGGGGCTCTTGGACCCCAGACTGCGCTGGGCCAGCCCGGGACACGTTCGGTCCTGGTGGCCCCGGTCCCAGACACTGCCTCTCAGGTCTGGGACCTGCCAGGGGGCAAGACACTACCCCGGGCGGAGGGGCAGGGGTGGAGTGTCTGCCCGGAACCCCGGCCTCACCTGGATGCCACCTGGATGCACCCGTGGCCCCCTCTCCAGGCTCCAGCTCTAGAGCCCCTCCTGGCGTCACCCAGCCTGGGCCTTTTTCCCAAGAAACGTTTGCTGCATAGGGCGGGGAGGAGGGGGGTTAAGACAGGAAGGGCACTGGGTGTCGGCCCCGCTGAACTTAAACCCTCGCGCACCTTCTCTGACCAAAGACCTGGGCTTTCTGGGTGGGGGCCTCCTCACCTCATCCAAATGGGACCCTCCGGAAGCTTGGCGGAAAGCTGGGACAGAGATGTGAGCCCACCTTGCGTCTGCTGGGCGGCTGAACCCGGACGCCCCCGGAGAGGGGCAGGTCGGGGGGCAGGAGAGCGCGGCTGCCCCCGGTGAGCCGGCCTCCCTGCCCGTCTGCGACCCAGCGGCAGCAGGCGGGCGCGTGATGGATGCGGGGCATGCGGGAGTCACGCGGGCAAGCTGTTTTCCTCCCGGCCGCTTATGTTTGATTGGAAGGATTGGTTTCAGCCTGGCTGAGCCGGCCCGGGGCCCAGGCACCTCCCCGGCCCCGTCTCCCATCAAACGGCATGAATAATTTAGTCTCTAATTAAAAGTGAGGTCAAGCCATGAAAAATGGCTGGCCGTCCCGACTCTTAGTGACCCCATGGACTGCAGCCTACCAGGCTCCTCCCATCCATGGGATTTTCCAGGCAAGAGTACTGGAGTGGGGTGCCTGTATAACCACAGACAAAAATGAGTGTTAAAATGAGTATTTTAAAAGAACCCTGGGAGTCCCTTGGT
>NW_011472058.1:21209-31379 GCF_000754665.1 Bison bison bison
AAACGGCATGAATAATTTAGTCTCTAATTAAAAGTGAGTTAAAGCCATGAAAAATGGCTGGCCGTCCGGTGGCACGGTGATGCATTAAATCGCTGGCAGATCCGAGGCGAGAGGGTGGGCAGGGGGCTGCGGTTTACACACCAAACCGTCCAGGCCTTGGCTCGCATGCAGGCAGCGGGGTCCACCCTGAAGGTGGGTCCTTGAGTGAGACAGAGGCGGTGGGCGGCTGGGCCCCCCCCAGCCCCAGGGTCAGCCCCGCTGCCAGGCCCTGCCTGCACCCCTGTCCCCCGAGGGGCCCTCCAAGCCCCCGCCCCTGTGTTCCCCCGGCACACCAGCTCCCTCCTGCTGCAGGTCTGTGTGTGTTCTTTCTAGAACGTTCTTTCCCCACCACGTGTCTGCTGGGCTGGCTGCTCACCCCACTGGGGCCTCGGGTCAGATACCACGTGGCCTGACCCTCTGCTCACCCCTCCCCAGTCTGCTCACTCTGTGCCCCTGCCTGCCCCAGTTTCTTGGTGGCACTCGGCGTGCCCTTGACAGCCAGTCAATGACTCACTGTTGTCTGTGTCCCCAGCTAGAACGTCTGGGCAGGGCCATTGCCTGGGTGTCCTGGGACCCAGCGCTAGGGATGCCGTGCGGTGGCTGGTCGCCTGGGGGCAGGGGGCACGGCGGGCTCGCTCTCCCTCCCCGCCTGCTCAGCAGAGGCCTGTGGGACGTCTGATGCCGTGCACGCGGCAACCCACCCCCCACCCCACCGCCTGCCCTGGGACAGCGAGGGGCCTTTCCACCTGGCTGTAGGCTGCACTGCAAACAGGGGGAGCTGAGCCCTGCCTGCAGGCAGCCACGTTTCCGGACAGTCAAGGACAAGGGGACGGCTGACGGCTGGGCGGCCTGCCAGCTGGGGACCAGGACCGAGGGCAGGTGCTTTGAGGGGCCCTAGATCTGCCAGCCCCGTGCCCTCCTTGGGAGGACAGCAGACCCAGCCGTCAACCCCAGGGGGCACTGCTCTGTCCTGTCCAAGCCAGCCAGGTCCCTCCTGGGGGACACCCTCCCGCCAGGCCCGGGGGTCCTCACGGAGGGGAGCCGGGTTGTGAATCACTCACCGGCCCACCCGCCACCTGCGGGAGCACCAGGAACATGCCCACTTCCCGGAGGGGAGAGCCGAGGCCCAGAGTGATTGGCTTCCTTGCTCAAGGGCCCCCAGTCAGTCGGTGGCCAGCAGCTGATGTGGGCGGGGTGGCCCCTCACTAGTGGCCATGGGGCGTGAGCGGTGCTGGCCCCTCTGGGCCTTGGAAACCTCTTCTGTGGAACCGGGAAGCCACAGCTCTGGCCTGAGCCCCCGGCACTGCATCAGCCCCCAGCCTCCAGAGATCCCAGAGTCCAGGGCGCTGATTCACGCAGACAGGACTCCCACCCCCCCACTCCCCGGGCCGGAGTCTGGGGACCAGGCCACGACCCCCATCCCAGGGGGCGAGTGGTGCGCCCCCACCGTGCCGCCAGCCAGCCCAGCGCCCTCCCAGCTCCCTGGCTGGATCCTGGTTTCTCTTTTCCGAGTGGAACTAGCGAGGGGCGGGGGCACCATTGGCCCTCGGGTAGCAGATTAAAGATGGATATTTTGTTTGTTACAATCAAGACCTCTGATTTCAGTTTTATAAATTTTTAAAATATTAATTATATTTTGGAAAGAGCGCCGAGGTGAATGCATTAGCCGCTGCTCCCTGCTTAGATGGCAGCTCTGCTGTTTGGCCCAGATTAGCTGCTGAGGAGGAGGTTGGGGCATTTTAATCCACCTTGTTAAGTTATTAAATTTTCTTTATTTACATACGGATCCCACTTTCATTAGCATTGTAACAGGTACTCATTAACAATTTATCATTTGGGAGGCGGAGGGAGACAACAGCAAGAGAGACATTGCTACAAAGTTTGCTCTTAATTACAAGGAAGCGGCTTTGAGGGCAAAACAAGGCTGCCACCCCTCCCCATCCCCCGCACCCCACTCTGGCGGCCCAGAGCCTTCCAGAAGCTCAAGGTCTGCTCGCCCTGGTCAGTCTGAACTCCCAGAGGAGCAGCCTGCGATGGGAGCTTGGTCTGTGCCCGGGGGCAGGGGCGTGACCCCTGGCCGTGACCTCCCGGGCCCCCGAGGGTGGAAGAAGCTGGGCCCAGAACCAGGCAGGGCTCCCGGCTCCCGCCCGGCAATGACTTCACCTCTAGAAACCTCCTTGGCCTCCCCTCTGGGGTCTAAGCCGTGGGAGAGCCGTTCAGAGGATCACCTGGGGTGGTGTGTGACTGCTGGCGTGGCCAGGGCAGCTGGCAGGGACCTGGAGAGGGGATGGGAAGCTGGGGGTGCTGGCCCTCTGCAAACGGAGGAGGTGGCGGTCCTCTCGCCCTTCCCAGACCCCCTTAGGGGGGTCCAGGGAGGCAGGGCACATGAGCTCGGGCATGGTGAGGGGGCCCGAGGGGGCTCAGCCCGTAGCTGCCTGGCTGTGGGTCCAGCTGTCCTGAGCTTCCCCTCGGGACACCCGGGAGGACCCGCCGTCAGCAGGCTGGTTTTGGGGCCATCAGACTCCGACCAGCACAACTGAGAATGCGCCTTAAGGCGGGGACCCACGTCTTCCTCAGGGTCCTTGACGTGAGGGCACCGTGTGTGCCCCCTCCCGCTGCCACATGCTCCGCAGGTGCCCGGTGCTGGGTGGGGGCGTCTGGAGGGAGGTGACCGTGTGCACAGCTTGTGGCCAGTCCTGCCAGAGGCCGGGCCGGGCGTGGGTGAGCTGCAGTGGGAGGCCCCAGCATCAGGGGCCAGCACAAGAGGGGGTGGGTGCTGCGGTGGCATCTGGGGGAGCCCACACCCTTGGGGTCCAAGCCTGGGCTTCTTACCTGCCTCTCCCCTTCTGCTCTGCTTCCGCTCTGCCCCCAGGGGCTGGTGCGAGGGAGCAGGACCCGGTATGGCCAGCTCACCCTGGTCCACCGCCTCCCCACAGAGGGTCCGGTGTGGATTAGCCCTCGTGCTAAGCAGTGACGTGGCTGTGCCCACACCGGGCGAGAGGTGGCCGGCGCCTCCCGCTGCGCCTAGAGCCCCACCAGGTGTGATGCGGGATGCCCACCCACCCCCGCCAATTTCCCGGAGTCTGTCCTCGCCCGGGGCGGGGGCTTCTGCAGGCCGGCAGCCCGGCCTCTCCAGCCCCCTAGATAATCGCCCTCATAATCGCCTTCCTTCACACTGCTCCTTTAAAACATATTTCCAGGGTGTTTTTCACGGATAGGGCTTTTAATATTCATCTCAGCGCTGACAATTTTTCCTGCCTTGTTATGGGAGCCGGTGTCGGTTTTTCTTTGTATCTTTGGACAGTCAGTTTATTCGGAGCCACTTAAAGGCTCAAAAGTGATTCTCTTTTATAATTTGAAAAGTTTCATGGGCTGAACATCAAAGTGATTGCACGGCCTATTTCCCTGCTTCCTGCACGCCGTCCCCGCCCGCCCCCAACGGTCCCCGGCTGCTCTGCTGCATTAGAGCAGTACTCTCAGGGCTCCCCAGCCCGGCTGAACCCTGGCTTTGTCCTGGGGTGGGGGCATGTTCGGTGTAGAGTCCCAGACATGGCGAGGATGGGGGCGCAGCTCAGCTCAGAGCCTCCAGCTGAGCCGGCCGCTCGCTGCCCTATCTCCAGCCCTGCAGGGCCTCGGTTTTCTCAACTTCAAAATGGGTGTCTTGGTTCAGAGGCGGGGCCATCGGTCACATGCCCGCAGGGATCAGGCCGGTCTGAGGAGCAGGCCTGCGGGGTGTGTCAGCCTGAGAAGGGAGCCGTCCACCCAGCAGCGCTGAGTGAGCAGCTGCCGGTCCAGGCTCAGGCGCAGCAGGTACCTGAGTCTGCTCTGCGGGCTTCACTCCCGTGGACGGCACTCTTTTGGTGACAGAAGCACAGGGGCTGGGGGGGAGTGGGGGCCTAGAGAGCAACTCTGAAGTGGGAAGCTGCCCTTGGGCGCCCTCACCTCCCCTGGTGGCTCAGTTGGTAAAGAATCTGCCTGCAATGCAGGAGACCCGGGTTCGATCCCTGGGTCAGGAAGATCCCCTGGAGAAGGGCATAGCACCCACTCCAGTACCCTTGTCTGGGAAACCCAGGGACAGAGGAGCCTGGTGGCCTGCAGTCCAGGGGTCGCAGACTCGGACATGACTGAGTGACTGACGTGTTCACTTATCACTTTCGCCTCCTTCTAGGGGCTGCCCAAGGTCACCCAGCTGCTAAGTGTCAGGGCTGAGGCAGGACGTTCCGATTCCCTCCCGGCCCTCAGGGACTGGCAGCAGGTAGCCGACAGCCCGCCTGGCCCTGATCCCCTCGCCTCTGCTGGATGGGGCTGCAGTGGGGGTGTAGTGAGCCAAGGCTCACTGTTGCCAGAGGTCTGGGTTAGCTTACGAGATCTCCTGATTTCCAAATGTTGGCAACTATTTCAAAAATTAAAAAAAAAAAAACCAAACCACATAGACCAAATGTCTGTTGTCCAGATTCGACCTGTAGGCTCAGTTTGCAAGCTCTGGTCTCGGCGAAGAGGTTGTTTCTGCTGTGAGCGAGCGTCTGCGGACATCGTTAAGCACAGATCTGTTTGCCGAGCACTGCCTGCTGCTGTCATTGGCCACGTCAGCCGGCCTCACTGTGACGATACTGGCTTCCACCAGGAGGGGTCTGGGCAGGGAGGCGCTGAGACCGTCTGCCTGGGTCCCTCCCCGCTGTCGTCTCCCTGCTGCAGCCCTGCATTCCCGGGGACCATGCCCCCTTATGCCTGCCGGCCCCTGCTCCTCCGCAGGCTGCCACCAGCACTGGAGTGGTTTTATAACGCTTGCACTTTCAACTGCAGCAAGATAGATGGGCACAATTACCCAGTTCCCAGACGGGGGACATGTGGCCTGGCATACGTGGGGTCAACCTCAGCAGAAACCCCATGTGCCTCCCCAGACAGCGTGCAGAGCAGCCCACCCAGACTCCACTTCGGGATGGGGCCTCCTGCTCCCCACAGACAGGTGGGGGAGCGTCACACGCGGTACTTATAACAGAGGAAGAAATAAAAGCACGCGTTCGAGTGGCATATTGCTGTTCCAAAGGGGCCTGGAGGCCTGGGGACAGACCTGAGCTTTGGTATAAATTCAGAGCCAGAATTACGCCCAGCCGGGGCTGTGGCCGGCGGTCCCGCAGCCCGAGGCACCACCACGTTGCAGCAATGAGTGGCCGGCAGGGCTGGGCCCCGTGTAGAGGCGACTTTGGCGGGTCTGGTCCTCGGTACGGCTGACCTCAGTTTCCCGACCTGTGCAGCGGGATCACCTGCTTCTTGATCTTTAGGGGTCACCTGTGGGATGCCGCCCCCAGAGGCTGGAGACCCCTGGGGCAGTCGGTGAGACCTGGGGACCCTGGCTCCCAAGAAGCGACAAGTGCCATTTGTCAGTGAGTTCTCGAGGCCCCGGGTGTGACGCAGTCACCCACAAGGATGCCCCAGGGAGCTCTAGGACTTTATCTGCTGGCCACAGCCATTACCTGGCTGCTCCCATCCTGTGGGTGAGCAGCTGAGGCTTCCCGGGGAGAGGGCTTGTCTGAGGTCCCACGGCGTCAGGGTGTGGCCGGCGTTCCTGCCTCTGGCCTCCCCGAGTCCCAGCATCCCAGGCCCTGAGGCTGGTCAGCCAGCCCACAGGCGCTGTGGGGGCCTCTGAGGACTGCCGGCCGTTCCTCCTGTCTTTGCTGGGACTTGAGGGATTGCTGGAGGATTTGGAGGAACCTGCCAGGTACTGGGGCTTCCCAGGCAGCTCAGGAGGTAAGGAACCCCCCTGCAATGCAGGAGACATAAGAGATGCAGGTTCGATCCTTGGGTCAGGAAGATCCCCTGGAGAAGGAAATGGCAACGCAGTCCAATATTATTATTGGGAAATCTCATGGACAGACTCACAGAGAGTCGGACACGACTGAAGCGACTGAGCATGCACGCAGCATGCACGCCTGGGTACTGACCAAGCTGGCAGGCTCTGCCCCCCGAGGGGAGGCACCGGCAGGGACATACCAGGCCCCTGGCCCCAGCCCCTACCCCCGACCTTGCCAGCCTAGCAGTCGGAGGCAGAGGGGGCGTTACGGCCCCCATTTACAGATGAAGAAACTGAGGCTCAGAAGGGGTAGAGAACACAGACACTGTGAGATCTTGGGAGAAACTGTCCCAGTAGAGCAGACTGCATGTGCACAGGCCCTAGGGCTGGCCCGGGCCGGGAGTGGACAGCGCGGCAGGAAGGGGGAGGGGGCTGGGAAGCTGCTAGAGGACTGAGAGCAGGAATGACACGTGGCCTGGGGCCCCGGGCACTCTGACCAGAGCCAGGAATTGAACGCGGAGCCTAGAGGGGAGACGGGCCCAGGGGCTCCCAGCTGTGGCCTCCCGGGGCACACACGGCGTGTCCACTCTCCATGAGGCCCCGGCGAGCGGCCACTGTGTCCCTGTGTGAGGGAGAGCCGAGTGGGACGTTTTTCAGGACTGGCTCAGGACCGGGGCTCCTGTGGTCCCAGGGGCTTGGTCCCTCCCCACTGCTGAGGCTCTGGTGTGGCTGGGCACCCAGCCCTGTCCCCTCTGGCTCATTTGTCGTCTCTGGATCCTGGCTCTCAGGCTCTGGGAGATTCCGGATCACCTGGGTCCTTCGGGGAGATGCTCCCTGGAGCCACTGAAGGGCACCCCCAAGCGTAGGCCCCCGAGCTGGATGGGCTCTGGCCGGCCAGGGTCCAGCCCAGGAGGCCAGTGCCCCTTCCCTCCTGCTCCTGCAGGGAGAGGGCCCAGGCAGGGGGTGAGGTGCCAAACTAGTGGGGCGAGTGGAGAGGGAGGGCCCCAAGCCCAGTGCAGTGCTTCCGGAGGGTTCCCATCTACCCGGAGGAGGCTGTGGGTGATCCCAGTGGGCTCCTTCTGGTGTGGCCTGGGCATCGCTGGAGCAGGCACAGGAGAGTGCGCTGGTTCCCTGGTGACCCTGGAGCTGCACCCCGAGAAGGGTGAAGCCCCTGATTCTCGGGAAGAGAGCTGGGCTTCGGGGAGGTGGCCGGCGGGGCTCCACAGGCGAGACCAGAGGGCGGTCAGCGTGGGCTTTCCTTCCCACTGCCTTGCTGCCTTCCCGGGCGCTCCTCCAGGCAGCAAAGAGGGGGCGGGTGCTGGGGTGCCCAGGGGCCAGGAACAGCCCTGTTTGGGGGTGACAGGGAGGAGCTGTCGCTGGAGAGACGGCTGGCAGGGCAGGGCAGGGCTCCGTGCTGAGGCTGGAGCACGGGGCTGCGTCTCAGGGTCAGGGACGGACCGGGCAGCCTGGTGAGGCCAGGACCCCAGTGGCAGGTCCTGGGGAAGGCAGCCTGGCCGCAGGGCCCTCAGGAAGCTCCTGCCTGCTTTACGGGGGCGGGGATACCGAGGCTGAGAGGGCGGCTGTGGCAGGCCTGGGTCCTTCCCGCCTCTCCCTCGCTGGCACCGGGCCCTGAGCCGCTGTCCACAGAAGACTCTGATGCCCACAGGCCCCTCTCCAGCCGCGCCAGCACACAATAGCTGCCCGCCGGGGCCGCAGGGGACGTGGCGGGCCGCCTTGATTGTGTCGATGGGAGATGATTTTCAAGGTGAAATTTCTAGTTCAGTTGAGTCACTTTCGTTCAAGGCAGTGCACAAAATGCCACCCCGCCCTGCTCCGCGCGCACCGAGCTGCTCCCGTTGCATTTAAATTTACTTCACTTTCCCTCCCTGACACCTGTTTAAATCAATATCTTCCTCTCCAGGTCGCGGGGAGAATGTGCCCAGCTCTCCACACAGCGCTTCTCAAATCCACTAAAATCAACACAATAATTGAAATATTTTCAAGCTGATTACACCGCAGCCCGAGGCGAGCCTGGTTGCTAAGGGTGAGCTCCGCGGTTGCTAGGGGGAGTAAATCATCTTGCATTATTTGATTTTTGTTATAGATATGAAACCGCTACTCCCGCGATTAAATGTCTCTCAGCCTAACACCTATGGGACCTGGGGAGAGAGAAGAGAAAGGCACCAACCTTGACCCTGTCAAATAAATATCTCTAACTTTTCCTGTCCTCGGGCCTCCCAGCCAAACCTGTCTGTGGGTTTTTTTCTTCCCTTAACCTGACTTTAAATAACAAAGCTGTGGGGACCCAGAGATGAAGAGCGGGAGGCTGCCTGTTCTGTTAACCGCGCAGACCCGCCATCCTTGCAGCCCACTCCCCTCCGGCCTGCGGCTCGGGCTGGTTCAGGTGGGCTCGGAGGACCAAGCCCCCCCGGTGGGGCTTCCTGCAGACAGTGGATGGGGGACTAAGGCCTGCCCTCCTCCGCCCACCTGCCATCCCCTTCCCTAGAGAATCTGACCCTGGCTTTGGCCCCAGCTCCCCCAGTGGCTCAGCGGTAAAGAACCCGCCTACAGGCAGGAGCCACGGGAGATGTGGGTTCAGTCCCTGGGTCTGGAAGATCCCCTGAAGGAGGGCATAGCAACCCACTCCAGTATTCCTTCATGGAGAATCCCATGGACAGAGGAGCCTGGGGAGGTGCAGTTCATGGGGTCGCAAAGAGTCAGACACGACTGGGGTGACTCAGCACACACACACCTTCCTCACGCGCTGGCTTTGGCCCGGGGCCTGGGGGCGAGGCCGAGCTCACCATGTCCAGGATGCGGGCACCACAGTGCGCAGGCAGCTGGCCCTCTGGCCCCAGGGCGGTGCAGAGCTCCCACTGCTGGAGGCGGTCGTGGGGCGTCCTCACTCGCTCCTGCTCTTCTGACTCATCTGGGGGACGTGCCCCCCACACTCCTCCTGCCCATCTCTGAGCTGTCAGGCAGCCTTCCCAGCCTGCCCCAGCCAGCACCCTCAGGAAAGTTGGGGCGTCCCTGTCCAGCCGAGGCTGCACCCACCCCGAGCCTGCCGACAGCGGCAGGGGGGCCGTGAGGCTGCCCTGCCGGGAGCTTGCCCGCTGTCCTGGGAACAAGCCTGGGGGAGCTAACAGGCAGCGTACTCGCCTGTCGGTGGGACCATCCGAGGGGACTCTGAGTGCCAGGTGGGCGGGGTGGGGCCTGCCCTCTGTCCGGGGAGCCGGGGGCCGTCCCAGGTGGCACCCCTGGGCCTCTGCCTGCCCCGGGGAGGCCAGATCTGGCCCCAAAGCACTGCTGCCCCCAGAGTGCCCCGGCCCCCAGCTCGGCAGGGCAGCACCCCGTGTGTCTCAGTGCTCACTGCCTGGCACCCCAACCCCTCAGGGCCACCCAAGCCCTGCTCGCCACCCCTGAGAGCCTGGCCCTTCAGGGCTCCATCGGGTCACTTATTAGAGGTCCTTGCTGACCATTGCAGCCACCCACCCCTCCTGCCCCTCCCACCAGCTCAGCAGCCGGGATCCAAGTGTTTCCTCCTGTTTGGTGCCCGACGGGGAGGATGTCAGCCACCCACTCACAGCTGGTGCAGAGGCTGGGGTCAAGCCAGGCCTCCTGGGTCACCCAGCTGGACAGCAGAGTGGAAGCTGACCCCCGCTGGGGTGCCCAGGACTCAGCACTGACCCGAGCACTCACCCCTCCCACCAGGCGGGCCTGGCTTTCCTGGATCCCCCATGCACCCTCACTGGGTCGCGTGGTGAGAATGGCTCCCAGGCCGATGGGTGAGGAAGGCCACAGTGGGGAGCAGCTGTGAGCGGGGCCGGGGTGGCCTTGGCGAGGCCGTGGGTCTGTGAAGCCGTCCCCTGTGGGTATCCAGGCCGGGCCAGGCCAGCCAGACCTTGGGGTGGACACACGGAGGCCTTGGACATGCCCACCATTCTCCTTCTCAGCTAACCTCTTGAGTGGCCCCCATTTACAGATGAGGAAACAGGTTCAGGAAGGTCCACCCACCTGTCTGAGGGTGAGCAGGGCTGAGGCTGGGGAGGGGCAGGCTTTGTGGCAGTGGGCTCTGGAGCCCTTCCCCGGCCCCAGGCCGGGTCAGCATGTCCTCAGATGTCTGAGGCCTTGGAAAGGGCCTGGAGGGGCCCCAGGCAGGTGGAGGCCCGCCTGGACGCCCGAGCCTGGGGCTGCAGCCCCCCCGACCCCCGCATAAGAGCACGCTCAGGTGTGCCTGCCCCCCGATCAGAGCCCACGGTGGCCGAGAGCCATCTCCTGCCTGCCCCCAGATGAGCGTCCAGGGCCAGGGAGGCAGCCTGCCTGGCAGGCAGAGGGGATGG
>NW_011472059.1:0-676 GCF_000754665.1 Bison bison bison
ATCCAACCATCTCATCCTCTGTTGTCCCCTTCTCCTCCTGCCTTCAATCTTTCCCAGCATCAGGGTCTCGTTCGATGAGTCAATTGTTTACTTCAGGTGGCCAAAGTATTGGAGCTTCAGTTTCAGGATCAGTCCGATGACTATTTGGACTTCCAATGAATATTCAGTTGATTTCCTTTAGGATTAACATATACAGAATACTATACATAAAATAGATAGCCAACAAATACCCACTGTATAGCACAGGGAACTACTCTCTGTATTTTGTAACAATCTAAACCTATAATCTGAATCATTGTGCTGTATACCTGAAACTAACATAATATTGGAAATCAACTATACTTCAGTTTTTAACAAACTAGCCTCTGGGAAGAGGACTTGGATTTAAAGAAGACATTGTATGCTTCTAAAAATCTGATTTTTAAAAAACCTTATGAATGTTTTTAAAAAGCATTAATTATACCCCATACTAGGACTGTAAAGAAGGCTGAGTGCCAAAGAATTGATGCTTTTGAACTGTGGTGTTGGAGAAGACTCTTGAGAGTCCCTTGGACTGCAAGGAGATCCAACCAGTCCATTCTAAAGGAGATCAGCCTTGAGATTTCTTTGGAAGGAATGATGCTAAAGCTGAAACTCCAGTACTTTGGCCACCTCATGCGAAGAGTTGACTCATTGG
>NW_011472060.1:0-730 GCF_000754665.1 Bison bison bison
CAGCAGCAGCATTACCTTTCAAAAGACCCTTATTTTTAAAACAAATTCCATATAAATGTATTTTAATTTTTGTGATAGATTTTGTTTTCTATTTTTGTATTGTATTTTAAAGAATCTAACCTCTATTCTAGGCTTTTAATTTTTCCTTTTTAATATTTGTTATCAATTTTGTACCTTTAAGAATCTAATCTTCAATATCCACTTTCACTTAGGGACTTACTTACTGGCTTGATTGCTCTCTCCCCTTTTGACTCTCCCTTTTCTCCTCCAGGTTACCGATATCTCCTTTCTCCCTCTTCACTTATCTATATAACTCTGTGAATCTCTCTGGGTTTTTCAGCCTCTGGAGATCATTTAGGGATTTGATTACTGACTAGATTGCTGTCTTCCCTTTTTGATGTGCCTTTTTTTCCTCCTGGTTAACTCTATCTCCCTCTTCCCTATTCTTTTCTCTGTATAATTCTGTGAATCTCTCTGGGTTTTTCTGGCTTTGGAGAATGCTTTCACCATTAACCTAGGGGTTTTATATCTTGTGCTGTATGGATGGAGAAGTCTTTAGGGTACTGTAAGTGAAGGACTGAAAACCAGAGGCAGGAGGCCTAATTCCACAACTTTAGAACATCAGAGAATACCTGAATCCAGGGAACATTAATAGACAAGAACTAACCCAAAGGCCTCCATACTTACAATGGAACCAAGCTCCACCCAAGAGGCAACAAGTTCCAGAGCA
>NW_011472061.1:0-853 GCF_000754665.1 Bison bison bison
GTCATTCCCTGCTCCTCCTGCCCCCAATCCCTCCCAGCATCAGAGTCTTTTCCAATGAGTCAACTCTTCGCATGAGGTGGCCAAAGTATTGCAGTCGCAGCTTTAGCATCATTCCTTCCAAAGAAATCCTAGGGCTGATCTCCTTCAGAATGGACTGGTTGGATCTCCTTGCAGTCTAAGGGACTCTCAAGAATCTTCTACAACACACAGTTCAAAAGCATCAATCTTTGGCGCTCAGCCTTCTTCACAGTCCAACTCTCACATCCATACATGACCACGGAAAAACCATAGCCTTGACTAGATGGACCTTTATTGGCAAAGTAATGTCTCTGCTTTTCAATATGCTATCTAGGTTGGTCATAACTTTCCTTCCAAGGAGTAAGCGTCTTTTAATTTCATGGCTGCAGTCACCATCTGCAGTGATTTTGGAACCCAGAAAAATAAAGTCTGACACTGTTTCCACTGTTTCCCCATCTATTTCCCATGAAGTGATGGGACCTGATATCATGATCTTCGTTTTCTGAATGTTGAGCTTTAAGCCAACTTTTTCACTCTCCTCTTTCACTTACATCAAGAGGCTTTTTAGTTCCTCTTCACTTTCTGCCATAAGGGTGGTGTCATCTGCATATCTGAGGTTATTGATATTTCTCCCGGCAATCTCGATTCCAGCTTGTGCTTCTTCTAGTCCAGTGTTTCTCATGATGTACTATACATATAAGTTAAATAAGCAGGGTGACAATATACAGCCTTGATGTACTCCTTTTCCTATTTGGAACCAGTCTGTTGTTCCATGTCCAGTTCTAACTGTTGCTTCCTGACCTGCATACAGATTTCTCAAGAGGCAGGTCAGGTG
>NW_011472062.1:0-556 GCF_000754665.1 Bison bison bison
ATTCTTTGGCATTGCCTTTCTTTGGGATTGGAATGAAAACTGACCTTTTCTAGTCCTGTGGCCACTACCGAGTTTTCCAAATTTGCTGGCATATTGAGTGCAGCACTTTCACAGCATCATCTTTCAGGATTTGGAATAGCTCAACTGGAATTCCATTGCCTCTACTAGCTTTGTTCGTAGTGATGCTTTCTAGGGCCAACTTGACTTCCCACTCCAGGATGTCTGGGTCTAGATCAGTGATCACACCATCGTGACTATCTGGGTCATGAAGATCTTTTTGTACAATTCTTCTGTGTATTCTTGCCATCTCTTCTTAATATCTTCTGCTTCTGTTAGGTCCATACCATTTCTGTCCTTTATCGAGCCCATCTTTGCATGAAATGTTCCTTTGGTATCTCTGATTTTCTTGAAGAGATCCCTAGTCTTGCCCATTCTGTTGTTTTCCTCTATTTCTTTGCATTGATCACTGAGGAAGGCTTTCTTATCTCTTCTTGCTATTCTTTGGAACTCTGCATTCAGATGTTTATATCTTTCCTTTTCTCCCTTGCTTTTTCAC
>NW_011472063.1:0-4293 GCF_000754665.1 Bison bison bison
AAAGTTGGCTTAAAGCTCAACATTCAAAAAACTAAGATCATGGCATCTGGTCCCATCACTTCATGGCAAATAGATGGGGAAACAGTGAAAACAGTGACAGACTTTATTTTTCTCAGCTCCAAAATCACTGCAGATGGTGATTGCAGCCATGAAATTAAAAGACACTTACTCCTTGGGAGAAAAGTTATGACCAATCTGGAGAGCATATTAAAAAGCAGAGACATTACTTTGCCAACAAAGGTCCATCTAGTCAAGGCTATGGTTTTTCCACTAGTCATGTATGGATGTGAGTGTTGTACCAAAAAGAAAGCTAAGCATCATAGAATGCAGGCTTTAGATCTGAGGTGTTTGAGATCACTCTGGACAGCCCCTTTGAATGGAATGACATCCAGTCGGCTGATCCAAAAAGGGATCTATTATAAACCTTAATTGGAACAACCGGTCTTGAAGCAGAAACTCCAATCATTTGGGGACCTGAGGTGAAGAGCTGACACATATGACTGACCCCTCATGCTGGGTGAGTTTGAAGTTAGGAGGACATGGTGATGAGAGGTATAAGTTGTTTGATAGTATTATCGACTCAATGGACTGGAGCTTGAGTAGCTCCCGTATTTGTGGATCGACAGAGACGAAAGGTATGCAGTGTCATATTAGTTCCATAACAGTCAGAAATTACATTCTTACAGAACTTAATCTCGGGTGAGGGTTGAGTGATCATCACCACTATCAGACTCAATAACACATTTAATATATATGAAAGAAGATCAAAATCATAAATAATTCTTCCCTTAATCTTCCACTAGATTACTGTCAACCCTATTTTACATTGTTTTTTTCCTGTATTTACTTATACGAAAAAATCATTAGAAATAAGTGATACAAAGAACAACCTTAATTGTACTGCTTCTATTAGTTAACAAAATATTTTTCTCGATGACCTTACTATTATTATGTCGAATTTCAGACTTTCACCCAATTCTTGGAAAATATGTGATTACAAATATGTGTCCAACTGTCATGTTCGGATAAATCCTAGATGGAAATTTGAATAGTTGTAGATATGAACTGCGGTGGCATATGTCAGATTTATGTAACCAAGAAATGAATTTGGAGATGAAACACTGAAATTATCTGTATAAGATTAGAAGTAGATTGAATTAGAACAATAGAATTAAAAAATTTTTGTATTAAGTTAGGTATTATTACAGACATGTTCATATAATAGTATTCTATTAAGTGTACGATACAATTGTTAGTCAATGATGAAAAATGTTAAATTGAGCTTATTGGTATTTTCTTTTTAAACATTTCAATACGATAAAAAGGTTAAAACTGGATCTTTAAATTAATTGTTTTGCTATAAAACATACTTATCTCAGAATAGTAGTTCGACAATTAATGTTTGTGGTGGTAGCAGCAATTTATATAATTAGTTAGAATAATATTGTCTGAGTACATTGGATTTGCTGGACGTAAGTATAGCATTGTATCCTGTTCATACATAGTTGCTCAGTAGTGCAGTATTCTATTTTCCTTAAAAGAATGTAGCCAATCAGACATCTATTCCTATAGTAATCTTAACTCAGGCATCCAGGAGTGGGTAACCACAACCGCATGAAGTATGACTTGGGAGATCTATGTTTAAACGGCTCCCTCTAGCATCACAAGAAGTTCTGAATCTGTCATACCAAGGAACCTTGGGTTAGGAAGGTCCATAGTAATGACTGAATAAAACATTATATCATTACATTGCATGTTCAGTGATCACAGCAATAATACCCTAATATGAGATAATGTGGTCTCTACTGCACATAGTTATCATTTTAATATTTAGATCCAGACAAAACAGCTTGTTGAATGAACGTTAATATAACTAGACGTTTTTTTGTATGATTGTGTTGGAGGACTCTTATGATGTACATTTTGGCCGATTCTATCAACAAAATATATGAATGTTTAATTTAAAAAGCCCAGTAAGAGATCATAAAAAGAGAAGTCTCTGGTGATATTTATTACACCGAGTGTAACTTGGATGACTCCTTTCATTTGCAACCCCACGGACTTTAGCTAATCATGCTCCGCTGTCCATGTAATTATAGAAGAAGGGGTATGGAATAGTACAATGGAATATTACTCTGCCATAAAAAGAATAAAATAGCATCATTTACAGTATCACACTCGTTTCCAACTTGGGAGAGGAGTACATAAAGGCTGTATATTGTCATCCTCCTTATTGCTAAATTCAGACTGGTATTGAAGAAAGTAGGGATTCAGGGGATCTTTCCAACCCAGGAATTAAACCCACGTCTCTTGTGTCTCCTGCATTGGCGGCCAGATTGATTCAAGGGATTAGATCTGAGAGAGTGCCTGGAGAACTATGGGTGGAAGTTCGTGACATTGTACAGGAGGCAGTGATCAAGACCATCCTTAAGAAAAAGAAATGCAAAAAGGCAAAATGGTCATCTGAGGAGGCCTTACAAATAGCCTGCACATGTATGTATGCGAAACTCAAAGCAGAAAAGGAAACATACACCCATTTGAATGAAGAGTTCCTGCTACTCATAAATGGTAAGAGATGGGTTGATTTCAGCATTAAATACACTTAGCATCAAACTCTTTGTATTTCAGAAGAATGTATAAATCAGATAGGTCTGAATGGAGATGGGGTAGATACTGGAAAATATCTTAGGTTGGATTCCCTGGAAAAGCACTAAGAAAAAGAATTACGTGTGCAGAAATTTAATTAAGGGGGAGTGGGATGATGCCCCTCTCTTATCACCTATAAGGAAGTGGGAAAATCAGGACTGGGCTAACAGGGAAATTGAAACAGGGGTCTAAGGCAATCCAGTGGGGAATTTGGGTCAGGCACGACTGTGGGACTGAACTGAACTGACAGTTAACACGATTAGACCTCGAAATTATGGAGGAAATGTCTTTAAGCCATACATAGACATCTATTCCATGAATCTGCTTTGTATGTGGAATCTATTGAAATTGTGTACGGTTTATTTTTCATCTTATAAAATGTGTCTGGACTCCTCCAACATGCATTCTTCTTGGAACTGATTAAAAAAAAACAAAAAAACAACTAATGTATAGAACACAAGCTGTCTTTCAGAATATATTAATGGAGAGAGTCACTCAGCACTTAATGCTTCCTTATCATGATCTAGAACTCAGTCTAATAGCCCTATCTTGTTTGGGAAATAGGGATTTTCATTCTGGGCAATCAAATGTGCAGGGGAAGATAAGTTTTCTGTTACAGACAATGAGCAAGGTCGGAGGGCCACTGACTATCTCTGCCATAAGCGTCCAATGCATTTAAACGTGGAACCAAGGATAAAATTGTAGGAATTAGGAATTACAGCTTTAGAACCAAAGTTAATACCAAACATTTTGACAGTGTAAAATCTCTGTCTAATAAATAAACAAATTACACAGAGAAAAGCAAGCAAATACCATATGATATCACTAATACACTGACTCAAAAAAAAAAAAAAATATCCCTCACAGATACATAGAGAACAGGTAGGGTGAGGGGAATGGGTCAAAGCAGAGGGAATAAAACTTACATGTGTAAAATAAGTGTTGGAGACGTAATGTGCAGCATGTGGACTGTAATTAATAAATAATATTGTGTTGCATATTTGAAAGTTGCTAAGAGAGTAAAGCTTAAAAATCTAACCACAAGAAAAAAAATCTATAACTGAATATGGTGGATGTTAACTAGACTTATTGTGGTGGTCATTTCACAATATATACAAATATCAAATCATTATATTGTATACCTGAAACTAATGTAGTGTTTTATGTCAATTATACCTCAATAAAAATATAATATCTAGTAGGGGAAGTGACTGTGTGAATCACAATAAACTGTGGAAAATTCTGAAAGAAACGGGAATACCAGACCATCTGACCTGCTTCTTGAAAAATCTGTATGCAGGTCAGTAAGCAACAGTTTGAACTGGACATGGAACAACCGACTGCTTCCAAATAGGAAAAAGAGTGTGTCAAGGCTGTATATTGTCACACTGCTTATTTAAATTAATTCAGAGTACATGATGAGAAACACTGGACTGGATGAAGCACAAGCTGGAATCAAGATTGCTGGGAGAAATATCAATAACCTCAGATATGCAGATGACACGACCCTTATGGCAGAAAGTGAAGAGGAACTAAAGAGCCTCTTGATGAAAGTGAAAGAGGAGAGTGAAAAAGTTGGACTTAAAGCTACAACATTACAAAAAACTAGATCATGCATCCAGTCCCATCACTTCATGGCAAATAGAT
>NW_011472063.1:4393-6374 GCF_000754665.1 Bison bison bison
AATAATAATTTCAAATAAGAAGCTATTGCTGAAATCATCAAATGCTCTCATCTGACTCAACCAGCCAAACATCTACAGTTCTGGCTGTGAATGTTTGGGTTTTGTGTCATCATCAGTTAATGCGTAGGGCTCTCCTGGTGGTTCAGATGGTAAAGAACCTGTCTGTAATGCAGGAGACCCCAGTTTGATCACTGGGTTGGGATGATCTCCTTGAGAAGGGAATGGCTACCCACTCTGGTATTCTTGCCTAGAGAATTCCATGGACAGGGGAGCCTGGCTGGCTACAGTCCTTGGGGTCACAAAGAGTTGGACACGACTGAGCAACTCACACTTCCCCTTTCAGTCAAAGCATAGACAGATGTTCCCTGGATCTATCTACATGAAATGTCTCTAGCACAGATAGTTGTTTTTTTTTAAATGTGGATTCTGACCATCCTCTAACTCTTGGGTCTATATTATGGCTAATTCTGTCTACTGCTTGACTACTAAAATGTAAATTAAAAAAAAGAAACTCATCTGTGTTCATTAAGTTAGTTTATTAAAAAGAACTCATGGGGATATATCTCCAATGAAATTAATGCACTTATCTTTAATAAAAATATTTTCTAAAATCCTTAGACTTACCATTACTTTTGTAGACTTAAAAAGAAATATTCACAGCCTAAAAGTGACATTTTCAATTAGATTTTCAATTACTTCATGTTCATGAAACTGTAAATGATTTAAAAGTGGGGAAGTGAGAAATATTTGTGATGTGACCACAAGGAAGGTCAAAATATTCTCTGTTCTATCCAAGCAACTTATAAACTAGGTCAATACAGTCCTTGGCTCAATTATTTCTTTCTTTATACTCAACTTTGACTCCAAATAATTGAGTTAGCCTATATAAAATACAGGAAGATTACTCAAATGCTCAAAGTAGAAGTAAAAAAAAACACAAAAACACATGATCCTAAGAAACATAAAGTCAAGTCAGTAAAAGCCTTGTTTTAAAAAGAGCTATAAAATTAAGTCGATTATGGTAGTCTTTTCACAGTGTATACATTTATCAAATCATCTTATTGTACAGTAAAACCATACAATTTCATTTGTCAATTGTACCCCAATAAGACTGGAAAAATAAATAACTAAAGCCACAATACTTCTATTGTTGCTAAGTCACTTCAGTTGTATCCAACTCTGTGTGACCCCATAGACGGCAGCCCACCAGGCTCTCCCGTCCCTAGGATTCTCCAGGCAAGAACACTGGAGTGGGTTGCCATTTCCTTCTCCAATGCATGAAAGTGAAAAGTGAAAGTGAAGTCACTCAGTCATGTCCGACCCTCAGCGACCCCATGGACTGCAGCCTTCCAGGCTCCTCTGTCCATGGGATTTTCCAGGCAGGAGTACTGGAGTGGGGTGCCATTGCCTTCTCCACAATACTTCTATATATATACAAAAATAGTTGGAGGAAAGATCTAAATAGATATTTCTTCAAAGAAGATGTATAAATACCAATAGCACATGTTAAGCATACTTACTTATCATGGGA
Organism: Bison bison bison; assembly: GCF_000754665.1. NCBI lineage: Eukaryota > Metazoa > Chordata > Mammalia > Artiodactyla > Bovidae > Bison > Bison bison. Next base: position 5,925 of record NW_011472063.1, read on the forward strand.
ATGCAAATCAAAAGCACAAGGAGATACCACTTCACAACTATTAGGATGATAAGTAATCAAAGAGATTAATAACAAACATTAGTGAGGAGGTGAAGAAATTTAAACCTTCCCACACTGATGGTGAGAATATGAAATTTGAAAAATATTTTGGAGAACAGTCTGGCATTTCCTTAAAATGTTACCAAAGAGTTACCAACTTATCCAGCAATTGCAAGAAGACATTTGGAGAGTAAGGTGAAAATTATGATTAACTTGCCCTTTTTTCTGGAGAAATGACAGGGTCAGGCCTTCATAGAGTATTTGCTTCTCTCTCCACACTCGAAAGGGCTTTCCTTGTAGCTCAGTTGGTAAAGAATCTGCCTGCAATGCAGGAGACCTGGGTTTGATCCCTGGGTTGGGAAGATCCCCTGGAGAAAGAAATGACAACTCACTCCAGTATTCTTGCCTGGA
>NW_011472063.1:6474-6857 GCF_000754665.1 Bison bison bison
TCTTATAGTAAGAATAATGAGGAAAGGAAGTTCAAGAGGAACTTTACAATCTCAAAGTAGAAGTAAAAAAAAACACAAAAACACATGATCCTAAGAAACATAAAGTCAAGTCAGTAAAAGCCTTGTTTTAAAAAGAGCTATAAAATTAAGTCGATTATGGTAGTCTTTTCACAGTGTATACATTTATCAAATCATCTTATTGTACAGTAAAACCATACAATTTCATTTGTCAATTGTACCCCAATAAGACTGGAAAAATAAATAACTAAAGCCACAATACTTCTATTGTTGCTAAGTCACTTCAGTTGTATCCAACTCTGTGTGACCCCATAGACGGCAGCCCACCAGGCTCTCCCGTCCCTAGGATTCTCCAGGCAAGAACA
>NW_011472063.1:6957-7792 GCF_000754665.1 Bison bison bison
AAAGCATCAATTCTTCGGCGCTCAGCTTTCTTCACAGTCCAACTCTCACATCCATACATGACCACAGGAAAAACCATAGCCTTGACTAGACGAACCTTTGTTGGCAAAGTAATGTCTCTGCTGTTGAATATGCTATCTAGGTTGGTCATAACTTTCCTTCCAAGGAGTAAGCATCTTTTAATTTCATGGCTGCAGCCAACATCTTCAGTGATTTTGGAGCCCAGAAAAATAAAGTCAGCCACTGTTTCCACTGTTTCCCCATCTATTTCCCATGAAGTGATGGGACCGGATGCCATGATCTTCGTTTTCTGAATGTTGAGCTTTAAGCCAACTTTTTCACTCTCCTCTTTCACTTTCATCAAGACGCTTTTTAGTTCCTCTTCACTTTCTGCCATAAGGGTGGTGTCATCTGCATATCTGAGGTTATTGATATTTCTCCTGGCAATCTTGATTCCAGCTTGTGTTTCTTCCAGTCCAGCGTTTCTCATGATGTACTCTGCATATAAGTTAAATAAACAGGGTGACAACATACAGCCTTGACGTACTCCTTTTCCTATTTGGAACCAGTCTGTTGTTCCATGTCCAGTTCTAACTGTTGCTTCCTGACCTGCGTACAAATTTCTCAAGAGGCAGATCAGGTGGTCTGGTATTCCCATCTCTTTCAGAATTTTCCACAGTTTATTGTGATCCACACAGTCAAAGGCTTTGGCATAGTCAATAAAGCAGAAATAGATGTTTTTCTGGAACTCTCTTGCTTTTTTCATGATCCAGCGGATGTTGGCAATTTGATCTCTGGTTCCTCTGCCTTTTCTAAAACCAGCTTGAACATCAGGAA
>NW_011472063.1:7892-8826 GCF_000754665.1 Bison bison bison
CCCCATGGACTGCAGCCTTCCAGGCTCCTCTGTCCATGGGATTTTCCAGGCAGGAGTACTGGAGTGGGGTGCCATTGCCTTCTCCACAATACTTCTATATATATACAAAAATAGTTGGAGGAAAGATCTAAATAGATATTTCTTCAAAGAAGATGTATAAATACCAATAGCACATGTTAAGCATACTTACTTATCATGGGAATGCAAATCAAAAGCACAAGGAGATACCACTTCACAACTATTAGGATGATAAGTAATCAAAGAGATTAATAACAAACATTAGTGAGGAGGTGAAGAAATTTAAACCTTCCCACACTGATGGTGAGAATATGAAATTTGAAAAATATTTTGGAGAACAGTCTGGCATTTCCTTAAAATGTTACCAAAGAGTTACCAACTTATCCAGCAATTGCAAGAAGACATTTGGAGAGTAAGGTGAAAATTATGATTAACTTGCCCTTTTTTCTGGAGAAATGACAGGGTCAGGCCTTCATAGAGTATTTGCTTCTCTCTCCACACTCGAAAGGGCTTTCCTTGTAGCTCAGTTGGTAAAGAATCTGCCTGCAATGCAGGAGACCTGGGTTTGATCCCTGGGTTGGGAAGATCCCCTGGAGAAAGAAATGACAACTCACTCCAGTATTCTTGCCTGGAGAATCCCATGGATAGATGAGTCTGGCGGGCTATAAAGTCCATGGGTTCCCAAGAGTCGACTTAGTGACTAAACCACCACCACCACCACCACCACTCTAAATATCTTCCTCAATTCCTGGAAGTATTATAGAGATCTCTACAGGAAATGTTCAATAATTCCACTAGAGTTCTATTTTCTCCTCTCTTTGAGATTAAGACATATCAGATCAGATCAGATCAGTCGCTCAGTCGTGTCTGACTCTTTGCGACCCCATGAATCGCAGCATGCCAGGCCTCCCTGTCC
>NW_011472063.1:8926-17162 GCF_000754665.1 Bison bison bison
ACAGGTCCAGTTCTAACTGTTGCTTCCTGACCTGCGTACAAATTTCTCAAGAGGCAGATCAGGTGGTCTGGTATTCCCATCTCTTTCAGAATTTTCCACAGTTTATTGTGATCCACACAGTCAAAGGCTTTGGCATAGTCAATAAAGCAGAAATAGATGTTTTTCTGGAACTCTCTTGCTTTTTTCATGATCCAGCGGATGTTGGCAATTTGATCTCTGGTTCCTCTGCCTTTTCTAAAACCAGCTTGAACATCAGGAAGTTCACGGTTCACATATTGCTGAAGCCTGGCTTGGAGAATTTTGAGCATTACTTTACTAGCGTGTGGAGATGAGTGCAATTGTGCAGTAGTTTGAGCATTCTTTGGCACTGCCTTTCTTTGGGATTGGAATGAAAACTGCCCTTTTCCAGTCCTGTGGCCACTGCTGAGTTTTCCAAATTTGCTGGCATATTGAGTGCAGCACTTTCACAGCATCATCTTTCAGGATTTGGAATAGCTCAACTGGAATTCCATCACCTCCACCAGCTTATACATCCATTTAATATAAAGGAGTGAAACTTTACAGATTTTCTTAAAAGGTATATAACGTAAACAAACCACCATTTGGCTACCATAGCTATTAGAAATGAATTGCTAAATGAACAGAAAAAAATGTAGGCTAAATAAGGACCTGGTAATATAGTTTCTGTTTCAAGAGACAGAAATTGTAAGCATGTTAACAAAGCTAATAACTTTGTTATAATAAGGCAGAATAACTTAGCATTCAAGGCAAGAGAGAAAAATAAAGGCATTATGATTTATAAAGAACTGAACCAAAATCTCTTGCTGAATTTAGAACTTACAGCATTTTGGGCATTTTATATTAATACCTTGTTTACAATATGATCTATATATAAGTAAGTCTATGATTGGCTTTTTTTTAAATTTTTTAAAATTTTTGTCAAGGTATAGTTGATGTACAATATTGTGTTAGTTTCAGGTATACAGCAAAGTGAATCAATTATGCATATATCCAATTCTTTTTAGATTCTTTCATTATTAAATGAAAGATACTATTCAGGAACTCTATTTCCTTCTAGTAAGATAAACTGTGCCCATTTTGAAGAAGGTATTTTAGTACATTTACCATTTTGTTAACTTTAACAAAATGACATGTTAATGTCTGTATTCCTAGACCTCCAGGCCTAGGATACACCTTTTTGGGTCTTGCCTTTGGTTCTACATCAAAGTAATTGACAAGTTCTACTCACATTCTTTATTTAAGTTCCATTTTCCCTGCACTGCAATATGGCATTGGCATAAAAATAGACACCTAGAACAATGGAACAAAACGGAGAGTCCAAATATAAACCCACGCATACATGGTCAATTAATTTATGACAGGGAGCCAAGAATATACAATGGGGAAAGGTCAGTCTTTTTGATAAATGGTGTCAGGAATACTGGACAGTTCAGTTCAGCCACTCAGTCATGTCCGACTCTTTGCAACCCCGTGGACTGCAGCTTGCCAGGCCTCCCTGTCCATCACCAACTCCCAGAGTTTACTCAGACTCATGTTCATTGAGTTAGTGATCCCATCCAACCATCTTATCCTCTGTCATCCCCTTCTCCTCCTGCTTTTAATCCTTCCCAGCATTAAGGTCTTTTCCAATGAGTCAGTTCTTCCCATCAGGTGGCCAAAGTGTTGGAGTTTCAGCTTCAGCATCAGTTCTTCCAATGAACACTCAGGACTGATCTCCTTTAGGATTGACTGGTTGGATCTCCTTGAAGTCCAAGGGACTCTCAAGAGTCTTCTCCAACACTACAGTTCAAAAGCATCAATTCTTCTGTGCTCAGCTTTCTTTATATCCGACATCCATTGGATCATGGAAAAAGCAAGAGAGTTCCAGACAAACATCTACTTCTGCTTTATTGACTATGCCAAAGCCTTTGACTGTGTGGATCACAACAAACTGTGGAAAATTCAAGAGATGGGAATACCAGACCACCTGACCTGCTTCTTGAGAAATCTGTGTGCAGGTCAAGAAGCAACAGTTAGAACTGGACATGGAACAACAGACTGCTTCCAAATCGGAAGAGTACATCAAGGCTGTACATTGTCACCCTGCTTATTTAACTTATATGCAGAGTACATCATGAGAAACGCTGGGATGGATGAAGCACAAACTGAAATCAAGGTTGCTGGGAGAAATACCAATAACCTCAGATATGCAGATGACACCATCCTTATGGCAGAAAGCCAAGTAGAACTAAAGAGCCTCTTGAAGAAAGTGAAAAAGAAGAGTGAAAAAGCTGGCTTAAAACTCAACATTCAGAAAACTAAGATCATGGCATCTGGTCTCATTACTTCATGGCAAATAGATTGGGAAACAATGGAAACAGTGAGAGACTAATTTTTTGGGCTCCAGAATCACTGCAGATGGTGACTGCAGCCATGAAATTAAAAGACGCTTACTCCTTGGAAGAAAAGTTATGACCAACCTAGACAGCTTACTAAAAAGCAGAGACATTACTTTGCCAACAAAGGTCTGTCTAGTCAAAGCTATGGTTTTTCCAGTAGTCATGTATGGATGTGGGAGTTGAAATACTGGACAGCCACATACAAAATGAAACTGGACTCCACCTGGCCTACTCAAAATAGATTAAAGACTTGAGCATAAAACCTGAAACCATAAAATTCTTAGAAGAAAAGTGGTAAGCTTTTCGACATTGGTCAAGGCAATGGTTCTTTGGATTCATAAAAAGCGAAAGCAACAAAAGCAAAACTAAACAAGTAGAACTATATCAAAGTAAAAAGCTTCTTTCTATACAGCAAAGAAAACTATCAACAACATGCAAAAGCAACCTATGGGATGGAAGAAAATATATCAAAAACATTAATCTGATAATGAATTAACATCCAAAAAAAAATCTATAAAGAGCTCATGTAACTCAATAGCAAAAAGCAAGCAATCCAGTTTAAAAATGGGCAGAGGGTCTAGTTAGACATTTTTCCAAAGAAGACAAACACAAAGCCTACAAGTACATGAAAAGGTGACCAACATTACTAATCATCTATAAAACACAAATTAAAGTGATATTTCACTTTCACTTTGGTTTCTAACTCTCCTTAGAATGGATATTATCAGAAAGACAAGAAACAATAAGTATTGGCTGGGAATCCTAGTACCCTGTTGGTGGGAATGTAAATTGGTGCAGCTACTGGAAAACAGAATGGTTGTTCCTCAAAAAAATTAAAACTAGAATTACCCTAAGATCCAGACATTCTCCTTCTGGGTTTGTATTTGAAGGAAACAAAAACAAGAACTCAAATATCTGCAGCCCCATGTTAATTGCAACATTACTTACGATAACCAAGGCATGCAAACAACCTAAGTGTCTGCTGATGGATGCATGGGTAGAGAAAATGTGGTATATATATATACAATGGTATATTATTCAGCCATAAAAAGAATGAAAGCTTGCCATTTGCAACAATATAAATGAATCTCAAAGGCATTATACTACTGAAATAAGTCAGAGAAGAGAAATATTGTATAATTTCACTTATATGTGAATCAAAAAAAGAAAAAAAAATGACCACATAATTACAAATACAAAGAACAGTTCAGTGATTGCCAGAGGTGGGGGTGGGAATGGGGTGAAATAAGCAAAGGTGGTCAGAAAGTACAAACTTTCAGTTATAAATAAGTTTTGAGATACACTGTCCAGCAGGGTGACTATAGGTAATATTACTGATTGCATAGGTGAAAGTTGCTAAGAGAGTAAATCTTAAAAGTCCTTATTATCACGAGACAAAAAAGCATTCCCATGTGTGGTGATGGATGGTAACTAGACATACTGTGGTGATCACTTTGCTGTATATTATGCAAATATATATATCAAATCATTTATATAGTATAACTAAAACTAGCTCAATGTTGTGCATCAATTATATCTCAGTGTTTTAAAATGCACTATCTTTAGCTCTTACATTTCTTACTCTCTAGCAGTTTATAGTCTGGTGTTTTATATTCTCATGGATGAATTCTCTTTGTAGTTCCTGTGGATCACAGCACACCAAAACAAGGTAAATTACAGAACAGTGTTTAATCAGCAGATAGATTATGCAGTTCAGTGCATCCTTCATTGCCAAGAATAGACGCTTTGGCATAGTACACAGGGAGATCAACACGATGGTATCATGAGATACTAGCCCCCCCATGAAAAGAAAAAAGTAGTCTGGCTCTTAATTTGTTCAAGCTAATGATAACTCCCAGTTTTAGGGAGACCAGAAAACAAATAATAACAGAATATGGCAACATTAAAACTGTCTAGCATTACTAGAATTTGTGAAAATGCCAAATTATAAGCTTGTACTTTATAGACCTTTTGATAAAGAATTTTTACACTATGAAAAAAATAACAAAGCAGTTTCTACATGGTTTCTACTGCCTGTTCCTGTATTTAAACTGAGATACTTCCTCCACTATCCACATGATTTTTTTACCAGCCCCCACTGCTGCTTAGAACTATTAGAGGAGCTTATCGTATGATCAGAAAATTGAGTCAGTTCTTTAGAAATCAAACTTATTTCCTAGAAAAAATAATATTATGCTTATAGCCTATCTGACTCACAGTGTGCTCAAATATAGCAGTAATAACACTGTTGACTCCAGCGTTGTACTCCAGGCCCTCTCAGGGGATATGAAAAATGAATTCCAATTTGGGATGACAGGGACCACATCCCACTGCTGTAACTCTTTTGAACCATTGTTCAATCACAGAATGATTATTAGGACTTGGACAAACAGTTCAGGGGCTTTCCTGGTGGCTCAGATGGTAAAGAATCTGCCTGCAATGCAGGAGACCTGGGTTCTATCCCTGGGTTAGGAAGATCCCCTGGAGGCAACCCACTGCAGTATTCTTGCCTGGAGAATCTCCATGGACAGAGGAGCCTGGCAGGCTACAGTCCATAGGGTCGCAAAGAGTCAGACACCACTGAGCGACTAAGCACAGCACAGCAAAGAGTTCCAGACATCTGAGGCTTGGGTGAAGGACAGTGAAGAGTGAGAATAGTCCTCTGAGATCCTTCCTTCTACATCAGCTTCTAAGTACATATCTCATAAGGCCCTCTAAGGATATTTCTGAGAATGGCCCACTGATTCCCAGTTCGACTACACTGACCTGTCCCTCCTTCCCATAGTTTGTCTCCTCCCCCAGGCCACTGCCCTGCAAAACTAAAGTTATTCTCTAGTCTCCACATCTGTGGAAATTGTTCTTTGGAGCAGAGGTTTTCTTTTTCTTTCTTTTTTTAACTAAGACCCACAGTAATAGAAGCATTTTACATCATAATTAAATAGATATATTCTTGTGGCTCAGCTGGTAAAGAATCCACCTTCAATGTGGGAGACTGGGGTTCAATCCCTGGGTTGGGAAGATCCCTGGAGAGGGGAAAGGGTACCTGCCCCAGAAATCTAGCCTGGAGAATTCCATGGACTATATAGTCCATGGGGTCGCAAAGAATTAGACACAACTGAGTGACTTTCACTCTCACTGCATGTTATGTATAACTGTTCAGTTATGTATAACTGAAAAAAAAGTTCTATGGACCAAAACTCAACATATTTGTGATATGCTCAATGAGAATTTATGTTCCATTCTAGTGTATTAAAAAAATGTTTGTGAAACGAATTTCCAGTCCAGGTTCGATGCATGATACAGGGTGCTCGGGGCTGGTGCACTGGGATGACCCAGAGTGATGGTATGGGGAGGGAGGTGGGAGGGGGGTTCAGGATGAGGAATATGTGTACACCCCTGGCAGATTCATGTTGATGTATGGCAAAACCAATACAATATTGTAATTAGCCTCCAATTAAAATAAATGAATTTATATATATAAAAAAATGTGTACGTGACAGCAAAAGAGACACCGATGTATAGATCAGTCTTATGGACTCTGTGGGAGAGGGAGAGGGTGGGGAGATTTGGGAGAATAGCATTGAAACATGTATAATATCATGTATGAAATGAGTCGCCAGTCCAGGTTCGATGCACGGTACTGGATGCTTGGGGCTGGTGCACTGGGACGACCCAGAGGGAGGGTAGGGGAGGGAGGAGGGAGGAGGGTTCAGGATGGGGAACGCGGGTATATCTGTGGCGGATTCATTTCGATATTTGGCAAAACTAATACAATATTGTAAAGTTTAAAAATAAAATAAAATTAAAAAAACATAAAAATAAAAACGGAAAAAAAAAAAAGTTAGTCACAGCTCACTAAACTGATTTCATGACTGACTTATAGGTTACATCCCGTTGTTTGAAGAACTCATTTTAAGGTTTTAAATATATATATTTTAATAATAATTTTTTTAAAGTTTAAACTAACAAGGGAAAATTCACAAAATTTCTAAATATGTGACTCTGCTAGTTTGACTCTCTAGGTGTTGAAGCTCATTCCTACTTTTGGAAAACTCTCCACCTCTTGATACCTAAGGAGGCAGGGCTTTCTCTTACAGCAAAATAATCCCTTTCCCCTACCCAAACACCCTCTTTCTCTGCCCACTAGAAATGAGAGATAAGTACCACCTTCCTCCTTGGTCTGGAGCATGAGAGCCTCGGGCAGCCTGAATTATTCTTGGCCACAGACACCGTGGTATGACAGTGTACACTATCTGGTGCTGGATAGACCTGTACGCGAGATGCTGCATCCAGTATCTGTCTGGAAGAACAGCAGTGTCTGCATCCACAGGGTGTTTGGTGGTATGTTTTAGCCACAGTCATGCCCAGGCTCCTTCAGTTTTTGCCTGCCCTATATCTTATTCTCCGCTATACTGACAATTCTTCTCCTGTTTAAATCTGCACAGTGTAAGGTGATTTCTCTTGTTTGCAACCAGTTGCAATAATTTCCCTAAGGTTTAATTACATTGGGGATTTTAGTTCTACTTTATGCAAAAAAAAAAAATTCTTTCTTGGCAATTCTCAGCAAAATGTGCATTAGAAGTTCAGGAAAGATAAGGTTGGGGAATTCTGAGATGAAAGTTTAACTGGGAGATTGAGAATGTGGCATGTTGATGAGACATTATGTTGAGGAAGAATGCATCTTGGAGTTTTCCACCTTTCCTTTCCAATTAGCTTGCTCATTATTTTCCTTCTTATTGACAAAAATTGTGGGGTTACTAAAAGATCAAGATTCAAAGTCATAGGCAAAGAAAAAAAAGGAACCCTAGTTGCAGCATTGGGGAATAAATGCAAGCCATCGTGGTGACCTCCAGAGACAGGCTTTCACATACAAGAGGCCAGTCCTGGGTATATAAGAGTAGAGAACTATGCTGCTGCTGCTGCTAAGTCTCTTCAGTGGTGTCCGACTCTGTGCGACCCCATAGATGGCAGCCCACCAGGCTCCCCCGTCCCTGGGATTCTCCAGGCAAGGAAGCTAAAATATCTACTACCCATGAGCAGTCATCTGAGTATAAATAATAATGATTCTTATTAAATAATATAAATACTTAAATAATTAAAATTATTTTATTTTATTGACAGGCTGTGATATCCAGTTTATGCTTCCCAATCAAGAGCTAGATTAACAGTATAAATTCTCTGGTTGGTTCATCTGGATGGTACTCAATTTCTGTACAGTTTCTAGTTAATAGGACTGAAACAAGGAGTACCCAGGTATTACAAAGACGCAGGTTGGTTGGGGCAAACACTCATTAAGTTCCAGTGCTGCTCTTATTTGAAACATTATGTTTTGGCACTTCAGCTATGCTTACTGCACAAGAGATTTCAGACTAAATGTTTTCTGTACAACTCTAGTACAGATATGTTAAAAACTTCAAGTCACACCCCAGATATCACCAGAATACCAAATCTGCATTAGATTGACACACATGTGTAAATGTGATGACTCTTGATGCCTCATCCTAAGATCAGTTCAATTCAGTTCAGTCGCTCAGTCATGTCCGACTCCTTGTAACCCCATGAATCGCAGCACACCAGGCCTCCCTGTCCATCACCAACTCCCGGAGTTCACTCAGACTCACATCCATCGAGTCAGTGATGCCATCCAGCCATCTCATCCTCTGTCATCCCCTTCTTCTCCTGCCCCCAATCCCTCCCAGCATCAGAGTCTTTCCCAATGAGTCAACTCTTCGCATGAGGTGGCCAAAGTACTGGAGTTTCAGCTTTAGCATCATTCCTTCCAAAGAACACCCAGGGCTAATCTCCTTCAGAATGGACTGGTTGGATCTCCTTGCAGG
>NW_011472063.1:17695-18273 GCF_000754665.1 Bison bison bison
CTTTAAGCCAACTTTTTCACTCTCCACTTTCACTTTCATCAAGAGGCTTTTGAGTTCCTCTTCACTTTCTGCCATAAGGGTGGTGTCATCTGCATATCTGAGGTTATTGGTATTTCTCCCAGCAATCTTGATTCCAGATTGTGCTTCATCCAGTCCAGTGTTTCTCATCATGTACTCTGTATTAATTTAAATAAGCAGGGTGACAATATACAGCCTTGACACACTCTTTTTCCTATTTGGAAGCAGTCTGTTGTTCCATGTCCAGTTCTAACTGTTGCTTCCTGACCTGCATATAGGTTTCTCAAGAGGCAGGTCAGGTGGTCTGGTATTCCCATCTCTTTCAGAATTTTCCACAGTATATTGTGATCCACACGGTCAAAGGCTTTGGCATAGTCAATAAAGCAGAAATAGATGTTTTTCTCGAACTCTCTTGCTTTTTCCATGACCCAGCAGATGTTGGCAATTTGATCTCTGGTTCCTCTGCCTTTTCTAAAACCAGCTTGAACATCTGGAAGTTCACGGTTCACATATTGCTGAAGCCTGGCTTGGAGAATTTTGAGCATTACTTTACTAGCTGT
>NW_011472063.1:18373-19103 GCF_000754665.1 Bison bison bison
CACTTTCACAGCATCATCTTCCAGGATTTGAAATAGCTCAACTGGAATTCCATCACCTCCACTAGCTTTGTTTGTAGTGATGCTTTCTAAGGCCCAGTTGACTTCAAATTCCAGGATGTCTGGCTCTAGGTGAGTGATCACACCATCGCAATTATCTGGGTCATGAAGATCTTTTTTGTACAGTTCTTCTGTGTATTCTTACCACCTCTTCTTAATACCTTCTGCTTCTGTTAGGTCCATATCATTTCTGTCCTTTATCGAGCCCATCTTTGCAGGAAATGTTCCCTTGGTATCTCTGATTTTCTTGAAAAGATATCTAGTCTTTCCCATTCTGTTGTTTTCCTCTATTTCTTTGCATTGATCGCTGAGGAAGGCTTTCTTATCTCTTCTTGCTATTGTTTGGCACTCTGCATTCATGTGCTTATATCTTTCCTTTTCTCCTTTGCTTTTCGTTTCTCTTCTTTTCACAGCTATTTGTAAGGCCTCCTCAGACAGCCATTTTGCTTTTTTGCATTTCTTTTCCTTGGGGATGGTCTTGATCCCTGTCTCCTGTACAATGTCACAAACCTCCATCCATAGTTCATCAGGCACTCTATCTATCAGATCTAGTCCTTTAAATCTATTTCCCACTTCCACTGTATAATCATAAGGGATTTGATTTGGGTCATACCTGAATGGTCTAGTGGTTTTCCCTACTTCTTCAATTTAAGTCTGAATCTGGCAATAAGGA
>NW_011472064.1:0-686 GCF_000754665.1 Bison bison bison
AATGGAAACTGGAGGAATCAACCTACCTGACTTCAGGCTCTACTACAAAGCCACAGTTATCAAGACAGTATGGTACTGGCACAAATACAGAAATATAGATCAATGGAATAAAATAGAAAGCCCAGAGATAAATCCACGCACATATGGACACCTTATCTTTGACAAAGGAGGCAAGAATATACAATGGATTAAAGACAATCTCTTTAACAAGTGGTGCTGGGAAATCTGGTCAACCACTTGTAAAAGAATGAAACTAGACCACTTTCTAACACCATACACAAAAATGAACTCAAAATGGATTAAAGATCTAAACGTAAGACCAGAAACTATAAAACTCCTAGAGGAGAACATAGGCAAAACACTCTCTGACATACATCACAGCAGGATCCTCTATGACCCACCTCCCAGAATACTGGAAATAAAATAAAAAATAAACAAATGGGACCTAATTAACCTTAAAAGCTTCTGCGCATCAAAGGAAACTATTAGCAAGGTGAAAAGACAGCCTTCAGAATGGGAGAAAATAATAGCAAATGAAGCAACTGACAAACAACTAATCTACAAAAATATACAAGCAACTCCTACAGCTCAACTCCAGAAAAATAACGACCCAATACAAAAAATGGGACCAAAGAACTAAATAGACATTTCTCCAAAGAAGACATACAGATGGCTAACAAACACAT
>NW_011472065.1:0-749 GCF_000754665.1 Bison bison bison
GATTGCTGAAGTAAGGCTTTCTTATCTCTTCTTGCTATTCTTTGAAATTCTGCATTCAGATGCTTATATCTTTCCTTTTCTCCTTTGCTTTTCACTTCTCTTCTTTTCACAGCTATTTGTAAGGCCTCCCCAGACAGGCATTTTGCTTTTTTTGCATTTCTTTTCCATGGGGATGGTCTTGATCCCTGTCTCCTGTACAATGTCATGAACCTCAGCCCATAGTTCATCAGGCACTCTATCAGATCTAGTCCCTTAAATCTATTACACACTTCCACTGTATAATCATAAGGGATTTGATTTAGGTCATACCTGAATGGTCTAGTGGTTTTCCCTACTTTCTTCAATTTCAGTCTGAATTTGGCAATAAGGAGTTCATGATCTGAGCCACAGTCAGCTCCTGGTCTTGTTTTTGCTGACTGTATAGAGCTTCTCCATCTTTGGCTGCAAAGAGTATAATCAATCTGATTTCAGTGTTGACCATCTGGTGATGTCCATGTGTAGAGTCTTCTCTTGTGTTGTTGGAAGAGGGTGTTTGCTATGACCAGTGTGTTCTCTTGGCAAAACTCTATTAGCCTTTGCCCTGCTTCATTCCGTATTCCAAGGCCAAATTTGCCTGTTACTCCAGATGTTTCTTGGCTTCCTACTTTTGCTATTCCAGTCCCCTATAATGAAAGGACATCTTTTTTGGGTGTTAGTTCTAAAAGGTCTTGGAGGTCTTCATAGAACCGTTCAACTTCAGCTTCTTCAGC
>NW_011472066.1:0-719 GCF_000754665.1 Bison bison bison
GCCATCTTATCCTCTGTTGTCCCCTTCTCCTCCTGCCCCCAATCCCTCCCAGCATCAGAGTCTTTTCCAATGAGTCAACTCATTGCATAGAGGTTAGATTCTCAAAAATACAATAATAAAAAAAATCACAAAAATTATAAAAAATATATGAAATTTGCTTTAAAACTAGGTTTTTTCTTTCAAGGTAACAGTAAGTTATAAAAATGAAAATTAAAGGAGCAATAAAGGACTTAAAAATTAAAAAATTTAAAAACGGAAAAAAATGTTAATAATAAAAATATATTAATCCTGAAAGATGATGCTGTGAAAGTGCTGCACTCAATATGCCAGCAAATTTGGAAAACTCAGCAGTGGCCACAGGACCAGAAAAGGTCAGTTTTCATTCCAATCCCAAAGAAAGGCAATGCCAAAGAATGCTCAAACTACCACACAATTGCACTCATTTCACATGCTCAAAATTCTCCAAGCCAGGCTTCAGCAATATGTGAACTGTGAACTTCCAGATGTTCAAGCTGGTTTTAGAAAAGGCAGAGGAACCAGAGATCAAATTGCCAACATCCGCTGGATCATCAAAAAAGCAAGAGAGTTCCAAAAAAACATCTATTTCTGCTTTATTGACTATGCCAGAGCCTTTGACTGTGTGGATCACAATAAACTGTGGAAAATTATTCAAGAGATGGGAATACCAGGCCACCTGACCTTCCTCTTGAGAAACCTAT
>NW_011472067.1:0-693 GCF_000754665.1 Bison bison bison
TGCTATTTAACTTCTATGCAGAGTACATCATGAGAAGTGCTGGGCTGGAAGAAAGCACAAGCTGGAATCAAGATTGCCCAGAGAAATATCAATAACCTCAGATATGCAGATGACACCACCCTTATGGCAGAAAGTGAAGAGGAGCTAAAAAGCCTCTTGATCAAAGTTAAAGATGAGAGTGAAAAAAGTTGGCTTAAAACTCAACATTCAGAAAATTAAGGTCATGCATCTGGTCCTATCACTTCATGGGAAATAGATGGGTAAACAGTGGAAACAGTGTCAGACTTTATTTTTCAGGGCTCAAAAATCACTGCAGATGGTGACTGCAGCCATGAAATTAAAAGACGTTTACTCCTTGGAAGAAAAGTTATGACCAACCTACATGGCATATTAAAAAGCAGAGACATTACTTTGTCAACAAAGGTCTGTCTAGTCAAGGCTATGGTTTTTCCAGTAGTCATGTATGGATGTGAGAGTTGGACTGTGAAGAAAGCTGAGCGCTGAAGAATTGATGCTTTTGAACTGTGGTGTTGGAGAAGACTCTTGAGTCCCTTGGACTGCAGGGAGATCCAACCAGTCCATTCTGAAGGAGATCAGCCCTGGGATTCTTTGGAAGAAATGATGCTAAAGCTGAAACTCCAGTACTTTGGCCACCTCATGTGAAGAGTTGACTCATTGGAAAGACCCTGATAC
>NW_011472068.1:0-1078 GCF_000754665.1 Bison bison bison
CTTTGAGACCCCATGGACTGTATAGCCTACCAGGCTCCTCTGTCCATGGGATTTTCCAAGCAATAGTACTGGAATGGATTGCCATTTCCTTCTCCAGGGGATCTTCCCGACCCAGGGATTGAACCTGGCTCTCCCATATTGTAGACAGATGCTTAACCGTCTGAGCCACCAGGGAAGTCCTAAAAAAATAATAGTAGAGGACTTTAAACCCCACTAACATCAATGGATAGATCACAGACAGAATAGCAAGAAGGCAAGCCACAGCAATCAGAGAAGCAAAAGAAATAAAAGATATCCCCACTGTAAGGGAAATAGTAAAACTGTCACTATTTACAGATGACATGATACTTTACATAGAGAACAGTAAAGTCTCCACATCAAAACTATTAGACCTGATAAATAAATTCAGAAATTTTGCTGAATTAATATACAGAAGTTTCTTGGATTTCTATACACTAATAATGAAATATCAGAAAAGGAAGTAAAAACACAGTCCCATTTAAAATTGCATCAAAAAGAATAAAATATCTAGGAATAAACCAAATAGGTGAAAGACCTGTACCCTAAAAACTATAAAGCACTGATGAAGGAAATTGCAGATGATACAAAAAATGGAAAGATATCCCTTGCTTTTGTATTGAATTAATATTGTTAAAATGGTTTTACTACTCAAAGCAATCTACAGACATAATGCAATCACTATTAAAATACTCATGACATTTTTCAAAGAATTAGAACAAATAATTCTAAAACTCATATGGAACCACAAAAGACTACAATTTTGAGAAAAAAAGAACAAAGCTATGGTAGTCAAAACAGTGTGGTACTGGCATAAAAACAGTTACATAGTTCTGTGGAACAGAATAGAGCCCAGAAATTGCACCTATAGTCAGTTAATCTATAACAAAGGAGGTTAAGAATATACAATGCAGAATAGACAGTCTCTTCAACAAGTGGTGCTGGGCAAGTTGGACAGCAATATGTAAAAGAATGAGATTAGAATATTCCCTCACACCATGTAAAAAATTGAAATGGTTTAAAGACCTGGATATAAGAACAGAAACCACAGAACTTCATA
>NW_011472069.1:0-1050 GCF_000754665.1 Bison bison bison
TTATGGCTGAGTAGTATTCCATTGGGGGTGTGTGTGTGTGTGTATACACACCACATCTTCTTTATTCAACTGTTGATGGGCACTTAGGTTGCTTCCCTATCTTGGCTATTGTAAGTAGCATGACTGTGAACACTGGGGTGCATGTATCTTTTCAAATTAGAGTTTTCTCCAGATACATGTCCATGAGTGGGATTGCTAGATCATATGTGCTAGATGCCCATTTTTATGGGTTATTTTAAAAACTGTAGATTACAGACTTCCTCAGTAGCTCAAGTTATATAAAATTAGATATTTTTTCATTAGAGAGATTCACTCTTTATGTTCCTGTATTTTCTTTAGAAACTATAATCTGATAAATTTAGATATATTTGGTTATCTTTAATTACAGAACCCTGGAAACTCCCATAGTTACTGGAATCACCTGTAAAGAAAAGGCCACAAGTGAGCTACATTTAGTAGACTAAGGATGGAAAGGACAGGTCTAGATTGTCCCTGACATTTGTATGCCCAAGTCAAAAGTTCAAATGGAATCCCATGTACCAGATATCAAAATTTTAAAATTGTTAAATCAGGCTAACAAAGTTTTAAGTAGAATATAATCTATTATTCCACCTTGAGAAATTAAGCTTTTTACCAAACTAGAAGACAGAGTTTGATTTTAGAATTCTTGGTCTCCTTAGAGTTTTGAGCTAGACATGACAACACAGGATAGCTGGGCCCTGGGCATGTGCCAACCCCATTCTCTTTCTTCAACTCTAACATGTATCGTAAGAGGCTTTGTGTACAAATTTGTGGGTATTTTAACCCACATAATCAATCTTGGTCAATATCTTCTCCTTAGTGGCCACCTCTTAGTTATTCTTTAATTCTAGGAGTCTTCCAACAGGAGGATCAACATAGGGAGGAGTCCTGTGCAGGCACTGGAAATGGGATCAACGCACTTTGAACTGTAAATTGTGACATGCCCTAAACCCAGAACATGGATGGGTCTGGGCTGCACGTGGGCCTGTCCCAGTGGGCCCATGTACTCCATGCACATCCAGAGAGACA
>NW_011472069.1:1206-2473 GCF_000754665.1 Bison bison bison
AGAGAGACAGTGCCAGAGGATATTCAGTGTAAGGCCCTAGAAAGCATGAGGCCATGGATAGCAAGCTCTCTTTCCTTGGTCTAAGGGTACGTGTTAGGTTGGAGATCCCTAATAGCAGACACCAAGACCAGGTCTTGAGAGCAGTAGTTTGAGAAGTGATCTCAAGAACCATAGGTAGGAGTGTGAGAGAGTGAGAGACAGCAAAGAGAAGGAGCCAGTTCAGGGAGTATTCATGAGCAGTTGCCACTGAGAGCAATTTGGGTTTGGTTGTCCTCGGGCTGTCTATGAGTTTGTGTAGAATTCACTTCACAGTTATTCCAACCAAAGGATAAAGAAGCTGGGTTATTTTGCCACCAGTTTGATACATTATTTGTTGAGGACCACAACTGCAACAGCCACTTCTGGCCTCATGGATTCAAGGATTAAGCACCTCCCTATGACTAGCAAAAGCCCTCAGGGAGAAAGATCTGTTTTCCATAAAGCCATTGGCCTGCAACAACAATTTAAATGCCAAGGAGACATGGCAGGACATGGATGACATCTGCTACAGAGAAGAATTGGAAAGGACTTTGAGAAAACATGTCCCTAAAAGAGAATGATGTTGAGATGGCACAGTGTAGCCAGTAAAATTTCCAAATTTCTAAATATAACAAGTCTCTATCTCTGCTATTTCACATCTAAGGAGATGTGGATACTGCTTGATGAATACCTTAATCCACAAGTAGCTTCTTTTTGATAATATATGACAATATTTCTATTCTTTTTCTAGTATGAATTAAATTATTTCAGATGTTTAAGGAAAAGAAATATTATTTTATCAATATATCTTCAACATCAAAACCATCATTTCCATAAATTCTATTATGAATTTCTTTTTGGACTTGTAAGGGAGAGGGGGTTGCATGGCATATTCCTTAGGGTCTTTGCTTATGAACATTTCATGAGTTGGGAAATGTGCACTTAAGGATGTCCTTGACTTTCACTTTCAGACTCAGTATCAATAGAAAATGCATATTTTTAGGGAAAAGGAAATAGTGTATAGCATAAAGCTTTTGATAGCAGCTTTATACTTGAACTTGTGCATTTCAATTGTTGTTTACCGTGAAATGGCTAGTTATTCTTTATCTTTGATGAAAATAATAATTCCTGCTGATTAAATTTCATATTCTAAGCAGTTTAATTTTATTTAAATTACCTGAGCTAAATATTTTCATTTCGATCTGTTCATGCAAGAGAAAAGTATGGTTTCTTCCTTTCTGACAATAAA
>NW_011472069.1:2573-2735 GCF_000754665.1 Bison bison bison
TCCTTTTTGACAAGAAAAAAAAATGTATTCTAACACTATATTTGTACTTGAATAGGACAGAATAAAAATAACAACATTCTGACAGCCTTTGTATCCTCCTTAGACCTGCTGAGTCTCTTGAACTTTGCTTAGATATAATATATATTTCAAGAGTAATCCACT
>NW_011472069.1:2835-7264 GCF_000754665.1 Bison bison bison
GTTTCTTAATATACAACATAAAAATATGACATTTATACATAAATAATATATACCACCAGTCTACTCTGTCCATGGAACTCTCTAGGCAAGAATACTGGAGTGGGTAGCCATTCCTTTCTCCTGGGGATCTTCCCAACCCAGGGATTGAACCTGGGTCTCCTGCATTGCAGGCAGATTCTTGACTGTCTGAGCCACCAGGCGTATATTGTATGTTGCTATATATAACAAATAATATACAATATACAACACACAATGTGTTCTATATAATATGTGATGAATGCTCATGCTCAGTTACTCAGTTGTGTTCGACTCTTTGTGACCCCACGAACTGTAGCCTACCAGGCTCCTCTGTCCAGGGGGTTTTCCAGGCAAGAATACTGGAGTGGGTTGCCATTTCCTACTCCAATATGATGAATATAGTTTATAATATGTGTAACACATGCATACACATCCTGAATATGTTTTTAAATGATTTAAAGCAACTAATGTTCTTATAGCAATGACTGGTTTTCTTGGCATATAGACTTCAGTGTATTTGAAAACAAGTTTGCCATTTTTAACATTTGAAGTGTTAAATGTGAGTGAATTAACATTATAGCCAATTAATATAATACGTGTCCAGTCCGTTGGTTAATAAGCTTGATTTGTTTTCTTGATTTCAGAGAATTTCCTTCACAGAATTAGGCTTCTAAGTATCTTTTATCACTTGTTTCTTATCTATAACTTAAATAATTTGACTTTAGCAGTGAAACTTGTATTATATTCTTATAGTGCATCCTACTTTAGGGTTGAGAGATTTTTATAACTATTTTCTCACTTCATGGAGAATAAGAAAATGGTGACTTTCAGAGAAATAGTGTTGCTTGGAAGGAAAGAACCAGCATTGATAGCCTGCCCACCATAAGAAATTATATTAGCTATTCTGGTACATATTATAACAAGGTAATGTGAGAAGTATTCATTGGTTATGCCTCTTTTGGCTTCTCTTGGTTTTTAAAAATTATTTCTATTTGCTGGTCAAGTTGTAACTGATTTTGATTGCTGTGGGATAGAGCACTCCTGTGTCATAGAAATGTAGCAGATAATAATGCTTACCAAATAGCCCATATATCTCTCAAGTCTCAGCCCCTGTTGACTGAAGCAGAATCATGTGTTTGGTTCTGACCTTTTAACTATAATGTGTGTTAACTTTGGGCTGAACACTAAAAAGCCCTTGAGCCAATTCAGCTCCTCTTCCCCTGACCTGTACACAAAGGAGGAGCAGTGTACCTGGGTCCCTCAGTAGCTTTATGGAGCAGACTTTCCTCTGACCCATGCAGGATATATTCTCTCATTGATAAAAATAAATAAATAAATAAACTTGCTTGTAATGCCCAGGAGATTGAGGAGTAGTGTGCTACCTTGTTAGACCCTAGTCTCATCTGGATTATATAATTCAATTAAATACAATACAATAAAATATTCCTTTATCCTAAAATCAATTTTAGGATTTATACCATCAAAATGATTAAACCATTTTTAAATTATTTTGATAGCTGCAGATGGATCTGTTCCAGTCCCTTTGCGATTTGTTCCTCTCAGTCCTGGACGCTACCCTTGCAAAATTTTGTTGACATCAAAGTACGATGTGCGTCTGTATTGCATTGAAGGTGTGGTAAATGAAGAACGTCCAGAGGCCAGATTTGATTTTGAAACACCAGCATTTGAAGCCCTTACCCAGAATATTCCAATTGTAAGTACAAACTTTCTTTTTTCTTTTCTTGGTACTTCCTTTATTCCCACTGCCACTGTCTCAAAGTTTTCTTCAAACCTTTCATCTAAACTAGTACTGATTCCTAATTGCATTGTGTGTGGCCATTTGTTACTCCAATTTGATGTCACAGTTTTATTCCTGAATATAAATGTTATCATATTACTCACCTATTTCTGCTGCATCTCTTTGCTTAAAAAGTTAACTCCAATATCCTTAACCTATCATCAGACTAAGCAAACTCATGGTCTCTCAGATCACTCTGCCCAAATTCAGCTGTGACCTTAACATATGATTAAGATGGGCTCATACGCACTAAGACCAGTGATTGGCTATTGTTGTTGCTGTTCAGTCGCTCAGTCCTGTCCGACTCTTTGTGACACCATAGACTGCAGCACACCAGGCTTCCCTGTCCTTCACCATCTCCTGGAGCTTGCTCAAATTCATGTCTCTTGAGTCGGTGATGCTATCCAACCATCTCATCCTCTGTTGTCGCCTTCTCCTCCTGCCTTCAATCTTTTCCAGCATCAGGCCCTTTTCTAATGAGTTGGCTCTTCTCATCAGGTGGCCAAAGTATTGGAGCTTCAGCTTCAGCCATCAGTCTTTCAATGAATATTCAGAGTTGATTTCCTTTAGGTTGACTGGTTTGATCTCCTTGAAGTCCATGAGACTGGCTATTACTTGGCTATAAGTGAGTGATGATAACGTAGACAAAGGTAATTTTTAAGGAATTTTTTTGACACTGATATGTTTCTATCTTTATTTTCATGGTTTAGAATAATGAAACAAAGAATGAATGGAAATTTCACGTTACTGTAGAAGGAGAATGGTTTCATGGACCTCCTATTTTATATGTCGGACCAGGTGAAACTGTGGATTATCCTCTCACATTCAAACCTATTTTTGAATGTGAGATTATGGTATGAACTCATTGATCTTTTCCCCCCTAGCAATAATATGTCGATAAACCAATGTGATGTTTACCTCTACAGTTTATGATAGATTTTCTTGCAGAAAAGTTATATTTTCCATGAATTTGATCATTGATGTTCCCTCTGCTTGAAACTTTAATAAATGTTTTAATTTGAGGTATAAATATTCTGAAAGTCACATTGTCATAGGCTTCAATATTTATATCTAGGTTAATTTTATGTAAAATGTTTAACAAAGTAAAATCATTGCTTTGTTTTTATTCAGTAAGGAAGTTTATACGTCAGAAAAAATTGTCTTAAGTCTTATTTCTTTGACAAGTATGTAAACAGCATGAGAATGCCTATTAAACTCTGTCACTTAGTGAAAGTGAAAAGAAATAAAGAGCTTTTCACAGGAAATCCATCTTCATTCATTCAGTAGAAGTATTTATATGTAAACTGGATAAGTCAGTGACTAACACCTTCTTGAAAGCTCATTTCATTAATCAGATTCAAAATTCCTAAGACAGAAGAAATTGTTGACTTCTAACTGTCACTCCTATAGAGCTGAAATTTGACTGATTTGTCACAGGGCAAGCTGATTCTACACAATGAAGTAGATGGTATGGAGCATATCTTTGACATAAAAGGAATTGGAAAAAGACCCCTGGCCTTGGAACACATCATTATAGACTGTCAAGTGGGGGAAATGACAAATAAACCCATAATGGTGCCAAATTATACACCAAGCATCCTAACATTTAAGGTAAGTTTGTTTTTTTAAATATGAAAGTGTTTTCAGAAATAGTACATTGAATTGTATGAAATTTAAAAACATCTAATTTTACTTAACTAGGTAAAGCAGTGTGATACAAGGAGATGGTTAGAATTCTTTTATTAGTCCAACAGGTTTTAAACTGCCATTTCATATAAAGTTGAATTAGCACCAAACAAGTTTTATATCTAAGTGTTAGTATATAATCATAAAACATATTAAAATTTACTTATTTGAGTCATGTGTATTTTTACTTGAAGATATTGTGGCATGATAATGAAATATCTTTTCAAAAAAACTTTTAAACAGCTTTTGAAATGGTAATGTGATATCTGCAGGCATGAAATTTCAAAAGTGTATCCTGTCACTTACCAGTATGAATAATAGTGAGAATATGAAGAAATACATAATTGTTTATATCTTATTTATTATGAGGTTTTATTCTTGACCTTCCTCACTTGATATGTTTAAGCAAATCTGAAAATAATTTTTTCTACTCCCTACTCCCATATTTATCTACAAATTATGTGTTCAGTAGGATCCTCAGAGAAGCTTCAAACATCTATCCATCATAGATGCCTGTATCTAGTTTTAGAGGGTGCTTCAGAGGTTTAAAAAATTCGCTGGGTTTGTTCTCTGCTACTTTTGGTAATCTTGAAAATTATGTGCTTTGATTTTCTTCTTCTTTCCTTACTGGATTACAAATGGAGTGAATATTATGAATGAAAATTTTATTTTCTTACTCCCCTGCTAAAACTCTTCACTGTCATCTCTTGCCATCAGATCTAGTCCATGCTCCTTGAAGTGGCCCATGTGCTTCAAAAGTATGTTTGCTCAGCTTCGTCTCTTACCACTCTTGCCTCCAGCCACACTTAGGCCACTGTATACAGTATTTCCTTTTGCTACTATCTAGAAATCTTTATCCAACTCCCTGTCTTCCGCTTCTCTGTGCTTAACTCCATTTCATTCTTTAGGGCAAGTACTTATTAGATG
>NW_011472069.1:7364-8148 GCF_000754665.1 Bison bison bison
CTTATTAGATGCCACTTTTCTGAGAATCTTTCTAGATCCCCATAAACCTGGATTATAGATGCCTTTCATGTGCTTCTGCAACATTTTTTTTTTTACCTTTTCCACAATCATGTACATTATATCTTATTGCCATTACCTATTTATTGTTCTCCACCAGATTATTTACTATGAGGAAAGGAGCATATGCCCTCCTATCCACACTTACCTAGCATAAATCATAGTGCATAGGTGCTTAGTCATTCATGTCTGATTCTTTTTGACCCCATGGACTGTAGCCTGCCAGGCTCTCTCTCCATGCAATTTTCTCCACAAGAATATTGGAGTGAGTTGCCTGGCCCTCTTCCAGGGGATCTTCCCCACCCAGAGACTGAACCCATGTCTCCTTTCTCTCCTGCATTGCAGGTAGATTCTTTACTGCTGAGCTACCTGGGGAGGCCGTAAATCATAGTATCAAGCACATAATAGTTTTTCCAAGAAGATTTGTTTAATAAACAGATACAAACACAATGGGTAGCATTTCAATTGGAAAGAAAGAGGGAAAGAAAAAAGGAAATAAAAGAAAAGAATAAGAAAATCATGACTGTTTAGATTTGCTATAAATAAGGAAAGAAGTCATTTTTCCACCACTCCCTTTCCCTTTCCAGAATTCACTGATGAGCAAGGAATTTTGTTTTAAGAGTTTGATGAAAGCAGGTTAAAGAAAATATCTTTTAATATCTTAACATTGGTTGTTGTTATGGCAGAGGTGATGTTGGTAGGTTTTTAAAATTTCATCCTTCAGAAT
>NW_011472069.1:8248-17203 GCF_000754665.1 Bison bison bison
TCTGTTGTTTCAATAGACAAATAAAACTGAAGAATCTAGTTACTTTTACCTTTAGAATGTAAATTTTCCCTGAGGCCTTTTTCTGTAATTAAAGATGTTACATATTAAATTGTTTAAATATAATTTCATTCAAGTACTAATAATACTGAACATGTATTCTAGTTCTTTTATATTTCTACATTTAAATAACACCAAGAATTATAAAAGAACAAAAACATATTTAAAACCTAAAACACATATTCTTAGAGATATTAGAATAAAGTATCACCTTTCTTTATTTGAAAATCACCATTATTTTTAATCAGCATGTACTAATGAGCATTATCAATTTGCCATTTCTATTCATTTATTATATTGGAATCATTGCTGGTATTTCAGTGGAAATTCTATTGAGAAACAACTGAGGTGCTATGAAGGAGAAAGGCTAGACTGGAAACTTTGACCCATAGTGTCAGGTTTCATCTTGCACTTGGTTTGAAACCAGTGACATGCTTCTGATTCTCTGTGCACTCAGGGTTGGTTCACACTCTCCCCCCACTCCTTCAATACCTTCCTCACTGTTGGACTATTTTTCTTAATCTGTAAGTATTCTCAAAGGTTTTTCATTACAAGATAAAACTTGCCTCTAACAATACCCCTTCAGCTATTGCCTTCTATGTTTTTTTGTGATTGCTAAACTTCTTGAAAAAGCATTATTTACATGATGACTTCTTACTTCATGGTGGTCCATTTGTAGCTCCTCTACTCTGCTGAAACTGCAGCCGCAAAGATCATCTGTAATTTTTGTTCAAGAAAAATCAATTATTTTCCCAAATTATCTGCCCTAAAACTCCTTTAATGTTTGGCACTATCTGCCTTCTTAACTTCCCAGGTGGTGCTAGTGGTAAAGGACCCGCCTGCCAATGCAGGAGACATCAGAGGTGGGGGTTCAATCCCTGGGTCAAGAAGATCCCTGGAGGAGAGTGTGGCAACTCACTCCAGTATTCTTGCCTTGAGTATCCCCTGGACAGACGAGCCTGGCGGGCTGAAGTCCATGGGGTCACAGAGTCAGACATGACTGAAGCAACTTAGCAAGCATGCAGCACACTGTCTTAACACTCTTCACCCTTTATTTTATATCTTTCTATATTCCTCATTTCCATGCCATTTCTTGGTTGTTACTTATCTGGTCCTTTTATTCCTCTAACCTTCTCATTTCTTTTTAAAGTTCTACCTTCTAAAGCACCCTCATATCTGTACCACATCACACTTGGCAGTTTCTTGGTTTCAGACTATCATTTAGGTACAAGTGGCAAATTTATACTTTTACTCTAGATGTATTAGCTTCAGCCTCTCATTTTTGACTGCTTACTTTATACCTCCACTTTGACAGTCTGCTAACAACTCAAACTCAGTATATTCTTTTAATATCTTTTCCTTTTTCTATTTTTCATTACTGCTAGTATTCTTTTTTATGATGTTTTGAATTTTTAAAAGCCTTTTTACTATATTAATCTCATTGCTACAAGAATAGTTTGCAATAGAATGTTGAGACTTCCCTAATAGGAAAAATGATATAAAAATAATGGAATATAATAAGCAATATGGGTAAAATGCTATGGCATTTTATCAAAGTGACCAGGTAGTAGGAGATAGTTGTGCAGTAAGGAAAACAGGAGACCTGGGACTTCCAGAGTAGTGGAGTTTCATAAATCTGTTCCTCCTTAAAAGCAATAAAAACACTGACAAAAACTGTCAAAATGAAATTTTAAATCTTGAAATTAAACAAAGATTTCCAACAATCTGAGGAGTATTTACTCAATAAAAACTGAATCCTGGTAACAGTGGAGTAATTGTCGCATTTTGACTTGACCTGTTTCTGTCCCCCTCTCCGCTGCTCTGCAGTCTTGCAACCACAGTGGCTATGAAAACTGCAACCTTGCAAACAAAGGAAGAGGCAGACTGAGTATGACTCTGCTCACAATTCCCACCCCAGTACATTGTCACAATTTGACCTTTCTCGTAGGTCTCTAGCAACACCCCTCCCCACGAGTGAGGGATTGTCATCTTTTGACTTGTGACATATCTTGCTCTGATGAAAAGGACTTATCCTTAGGACACTTGCCAAAAATATTCAAATAGTTTGGCATTGCAGTTGCCTGAGGCGACAAAACCAGTTGTGACCAAATAGAGTTTAACTAAAAACTTGAAGATGTGGGGATTAAGATATGTGCAGCGAATTTCACAATTCTGACATGTCCCTGGATAACATGCAGGCCACATGCATATACAGAGTGGTGTGATTGCCCAGGGAAGGCCTGAGAGGGTGCCAGTTTTTTCATCTCTGGCTGATGGAGAGATGCTGTGTGAGCTAGAAGTTAAGGCTAAGGTAGAGCTGTAAACCACCTAAGTGCTGAAGGTGTGCCCGCAACACGTTTGCAGTGCTCCTTGACAAAGGGTAAAAGATTTATTATTTCAGGCATGTAAAAAACTTGTGACAAACTATATGCATACCTTGGAGATATTTGGTTTGGGTTCCAGACCACCACCACAATAAAGCAAAATAACAATGAAGTAAGTCATACAGATTTTTCTTTCCCACTGCATATAAAAGTTATGCTTTATGCTGCACTGCAGCTTAAGTATGCAATAGAATTGTTTTAAAAGGATGTACATACCTTCATTAAAAAATACTTTATTGCTAAAAAATGCCAAGACAATTAGAATAGTAACATCGAAGATCATTGATAACCATAATAATTATAAAAACAATGAAAATGTATGAAATATTCCAAAAATTATCAAAGTGTGACAAAGTGAGAAAATACTATTGAAAAAATGGCACTTACAGACTTGCTCAATGCAGAGTTGCCATTGTGCTTCAAGTGATATCTTGAAGAAAGTGAAAAAACAGTCCACAGAATGAGAGAAAATATCCACATGACCAATATCTGATAAGGGCCTTGTTTCTAGAATATATAAACATCTTTTACAATTTAATAATGAAACAAGTAACACAGTTTTTTAAATGTGTAAAGAGTCTTAACAGTTCTCCCAAAAGTACATGCAAATGAACAATAAACACAGGAAAAGATATTGAACATCATCAATCCTTCAGTTCAGTGGCTCAGTCATGTCTGACTCATTGCTACCCTGTGGACTGCAGCACGCCAGGCCTCCCTGTCCATCACCAACTCCTGGAGTTTACTCAAACTTATGTCCATTGAGTCAGTGATGCCATCCAACCATCTCATCTTCTGCTGTCCCCTTCTCCTCCCGCCTTCAATCTTTCCAGGCATCAGGGTCTTTTCCAATGAGTCAGTTCTTCGCATCAGGTAGCCAAAGTGCTGGAGTTTCAGCTTGAACATCAGTCCTTCCAATGAATATTCAGTCCATCCAGTCCTTTAGGATGGACTGGTTGGATCTCCTTGCAGTCCAAGGAACTCTCAAGAGTCTTCTCCAACAACACAGTTCAAAAGCATCAATTCTTCCGCACTCAGTTTTCTTTATAATCCAACTCTCACACCCATACATGACTACTGGAAAAACCATAGCCTTGACTAGACAGACCTTTGATGACAAAGTAACGTCTGTGCTTTTCAATATGCTGTCTAGGTTGGTCATAACTTTCCTTCCAAGTAGTAAGCATCTTTTAATTTCATGGCTGCAATCACCATCTGCAGTGATTTTGGAGCCCAGAAAAATAGTCAGCCACTGTTTCCACTGTTTCCCCATCTATTTCCCATGAAGTGATGGGACCAGATGCCATGATCTTAGTTTTCTGAATGTTGAGCTTTAAGCCAACGTTTTCACTCTCCTCTTTCACTTTCATCAGGAGGCTCTTTAGTTCTTCTTCACTTTATGTCATAAGGGTGATGTCGTCTGCATATCTGAGGTTATTGATATTTCTCCCGGCAATCTTGATTCCAGCTTGTGCTTCCTCCAGCCCAGCATTTCTCATGATGTACCCTGCATGTAAGTTAAATAAGCAGGGTGACAATATACAACCTTGACATCCTCCTTAATCACAATGAGATACCACTTCACACTCACTAGGATGACTATTATAAAAATGATATACAAAAACCTTTGAGAGAAGCTGTAGAGAAAATAGGAACCATCGTGCACTGTTGGTGGGAAAGAAAAATGGTGTAGCCATTTTGGAGAAGACTTTTGGAAAGCAGTAATTTAAAAGATTGGGCATCCTATGTCCCAGCAGTTCTACTCTAAGATATATGTCCATAAGAAATTAAAATCTATGTGTACTCAAACACTTCTACATGGTTTCATACCTGCATTATTCATAATAGACAAGAACAGAAACACCCCACATTTTCATCAACTTATGAATGGAGACACAAAATGTGTTTTTTATATGATTTAATGCCATTCATCAGTAAAAAGGAAATGATGTGCTGATAAATGCCACAACATAGGTGAAACTTGAAAACATTATGCTAAGTGAAAAAGAGCTAGTCACAAAAGACCATATACTGTATAATTTCTTTTTATGAATTGTTCAGG
This sequence comes from Bison bison bison, assembly GCF_000754665.1. Taxonomy (NCBI): domain Eukaryota; kingdom Metazoa; phylum Chordata; class Mammalia; order Artiodactyla; family Bovidae; genus Bison; species Bison bison. The sequence continues at coordinate 12,752 of NW_011472069.1, forward strand.
TTAGGCAAATCTATAGAGGGACAAAGTAGATTAGTATTTGCCTGTACAGAATGGTGGAGGGGGGCAAGATGAAAGTACTCACTAAGGTGAAAGTTGAATCTAGCCAACAACAGTTATAGTCAGATGCTGCTTAAATATTATATGCTATATTAATATTGATTATATTAATATTTATATACTATATAACATTGATTATATTAATATTTACATACTGTATTAATATTGATGTAGAAATTCATTGAAGTGGTTTATCTTTTGTATATCAAATTGCATAAAGAAACTTCTGCATGGCCTATAAAAGCTACTCTGATTGTATAAACATCAGTGATCTTGCTACCAGTAGCAAAAGAAAATAAACATTTTTATTGTGTTATATTTTTCCTTAAGTCTCCAATTTTTCTTCTACTATATGTCTATATTTTATGGGTTGCTTTTCACTTAAAAGTGTACAGTTTCAATGAAAATATTTAAGTTAAATTTCAGCTTTTTCTATGCTTCAGCTTGTTATACTAATTTCATGGAAATGTTGACATCATGTGATTCCTGTTTTTGGATTCTCTTTTCTAGGTATCTTCAGATCTTCCGATAGTATGGGGAAACCCAGACATCACCGTAGACCCTGATAACACGGTTCCATATATTCTACATGTGTGCCCTTGGAAGCGGGGTATATTCAAAGGTAAGAAAATTGTTAATAAAATATTATTAACTACCATACTGGAAAACATGCATGATGAGAAGAAATTAAAAAGTAATTTACATTTCTTGTTTCTAATAAGTGATCCAGAGGGAAATTTAGTTTTCTATTTAAGTCATTAGCTTTCTAAATAATCAGTGCTTTGGGGCATACATTTCATCTATAGTGCTATACTTTCTTGTCCATTTATTTGAATTTGTAGGGCAAATTCCTGTAAGTAGAAATATTTAGTTAAGGCATTAACATTTAAAATTAGGGTGTATGTTAGTTACTCACTTGTGTCTGACTCTTTGCAACCCCATGGACTGTAGCCCGCCAGGCTTCTCTGTCCATGGAATTCTCCAGGCAAGAATGCTGGCTGCTGCTGCTGCTAAGTCACTTCAGTCATGTCCGACTCTGTGCGACCCCATAGACGGCAGCCCACCAGGCTCCTCCGTCCCTGGGATTCTCCAGGCAAGAACACTGGAGTGGGTTGCCATTTCCTTCTCCAATGCATGAAAGTGAAAAGTGAAAGTGAAGTCGCTCAGTCGTATCCGACTCTTAGCGACCCCATGGACTGCAGCCTACCAGGCTCCTTCATCCATGGGATTTTCCAAGCAAGAGTACTGGAGTAGGGTGCCATTGCCTTCTCCAAAGAATGCTGGAGTGGGTAGCTATTCCCTTCTCCAGGGGATCTTCTCAACCCAGGGATCGAACCCGTGTCTCCTTCATTGCAGGCAGATTCTTTACCATCTGAGCCACCAGAGAAGCCCCAAAATTGGAATAAATACTTGCAAATAGTTATACCAATTTATGAGCCAGACAGCGTCCTATGAGAATATTTCTTTATAAGACTAGGTATTTTAAAAACACGCACATATAATATACTTAATTGATACATGAAAAATAGGTTAAAGGCTTTGGTACATGTGAAGTTTTCTTCCTTTTTTTCTAATAAAGCATCCATTTATACAAATTGCCTGATGGTCCCTGAAAAGAGTTGCTTGCTTGGGAATAGGAGTGAGGGATATTCCTACAAACCTTTTGATGGAAGAGAGGTTGGAGGTTAAGAAGAGTAACAGGGAATAACTGAGGAACTGTAATTCATCAAAGGAATAATTGTTGTATTTGGAAGACAATTCAGTGTCCCGTGGTGGTTTGATCCTGTTGAGGAAATTGTTAAAATGTTGGTAAATGGATACAGTTTAAAAGTGTAGAAAGCACATAGAGAGTAGGCTGAATGCCAGTGCTATTAACAAGCAGAAGGGAAATTTCAGAATGGCAACCACTATGATCCAGTTACTACTGCTGTCATAGAATATTCTGTGAGTGAAGAGCCAACTCACCCCACCCTCACTCTCTACTTCTAATTGGCTTGACCCCACATGTCACCATAGTCATAGCTGTTAGCATCTTATGAAATCTTCCCATCACTTTTCAGGCACTTGACTTTGCAAAGCCCGTTATTATTCTCCATGTAATAGGTAGATTTTTGAGCTACAGTGAGCCTATTTCAGCATTTCAATAAAGTAGCATTTTTTGCCATTTTTATGATAATTCAGAAGATTTTAATTGATTTTAAGAAATATAAATTTCAGTTTTTATTCTCATCATCAAATGACAGTCCTAATGATAGTTTTTCCTTAGTTTTAGAATTTAGATTAATGTTTCATAAAGGATAACAAGTCATTCAGAATTGCCATTATTATTTTTGATATAGGTAAGAAATTTGAGTTTTCTGTCCTGTAAAAGGCAGTAAGGTCTGCTATGTGTGAGAAGAAACATAAGAGGAACTTTAAATAGTAGAATGTTGTTGAATTAGGAGTGTTTATGACTCCATTAAGCAAAATAGAGCCACTGATCCATGAATCAGACTCAAAGTTATAGAAATGGAGCTAAGAAAAATTAAATAATCAGATTTAATATGTCTTTATATAGTCATTTTTGTTGATTTTAGCAGCATTTTAGAAATGCTAAAAATTTCAAAGCATATTTTCAAATTTCAAAACATTTTCACTCATCAGATGAGGACTCAGCATGCTGGTTTGAAGGACTTTAGAAGAAATTTGGAAACATTAAAGGCAACTCAGGGCATATTGTTAGGTGAGATGAATTAGTAAATATTGCTGGCTACACAAGAGCCCTTGCAGGCTTCATAATTTTGAAAAATATTTGCAAGACATTTTCATGATTGTGCTTCCCAGGGCGGTCCCTTAGATTTGAATTAATGTTACCATTATGATTTGGACAGGCTGAGACTGTAAGGAAGGCAAACTCCATTTTTATTGATATTACTGTTGGAAGGCTTCTACAACATTTTAAGTAGTGGAGATGTAATTGCTTCTGAACAGTTGTTAATCTGTTGTAATATAAATAAAACTGGACTAAAATTTTCATACATATATGAGAATGTTCCTATTTGTACTGGTTAAAGAAGTATGTCAGTGTCTGTGTGTGTTTGTGTGTATCACTGGTCTTGAAAACTTTGTGCATGTTTTTAATTCTATACTTAATTATATAAACAGTTATTTACAAAAGGCCTATAATTTGGAAAATCTTGATGAGTATAGTAGTCATAAACAAAGCTGACCTTCAACCAGTTACACTCTGTTTGTTAAAATATTTTCACAGATGCTTTTCCTCATATGTTGGCAATCCTTAATTGTTTGAACTCCACTGTAATACAACTTTTGAACTCTAGCCTCCCCAGCCTATCCCTTTGGCCCCCAGCCTCCCCAATAATTCAGCAAGATATAAAGGGTTAGCACAAGCCTCAGAATTTGGATCCAGTGTCCTTTCTGATTGATCCTGGCTGGAAAATAGGTTTGTTAATTGTTTCAGATATTACTACTGGATACAAAGATAAATATCGTGTGGCTCGTGCCTCCTGGGATTTCGTATCTGGTGGTAGAAATACATATCCATAAATCATCTAGTACAAGGTACACTTTGATATACCACAAGTTTAAACATGACACTGAAAATGGAAAACATTAACCCTAAAACAGTGGGAGTCTGAGAGGGTTTCTTAAGGGATAATGGTTTTGATCTGGACCTTAAAGCTGGACCTTTGAGCTGGGACTTATCAGCCAATATGGTGAGCAGAGCAGAGGAAACAACCTTACTGAAAACACAGAAAAGATATTTTCTGTAAGTAATGAATAGCAGGGGTATGTATCTGTGGCAGCCAAAGCAGAGTGGCATATAGTTAGAAATATTGGCAGACTTTGTTGTATGGAATTTTTGTTTTACATCTTACTGCAGTTGCAGCCATTGAAGATTTCTGAGGGGCGTGAGACAACTGAGTTTTAGAAAGAAAAGTCTAGAGATAATATACAAAACAGATAGGGAGCACAAGACAGGGTGGATAGATCTGAGAGATCATTTAGTGGACTTTAGCAATATTCTGGTTGATCAGTTCTCAATATTAGTTTGTGCCTCTTATACTGAAAGCAGACCCTGAGAGAAGAGTTTAATTGCAAGTAGTTTATTTGAGAGGTGATCACAGAAAGCACACTGGCTGAATGGAGAAGTAAGATGCTAAAGGGAAAAAGTCAGTAAAAGGTAAGATATATATCAAATTACTGCTGAGACCTGGGGAAACTTATTGGTAACTTTCTGAGAGAATTGTCAGGCTGAGGGGTAAGCAAATTGAGGTAAACATCCTCTAACTCCTCTCCATCAATCATTAATGTTTGTTCTTAGGGAAGATTACATGACAGTGAATCCCTACTGGAAAAAAGTCATAGGAAACCATTGGTGTGTATGGAAGCTGT
>NW_011472069.1:17501-17721 GCF_000754665.1 Bison bison bison
TGTCTAGGTTGGTCATAACTTTCCTTCCAAAGAATAAGTGTCTTTTAATTTCATGGCTACAATCACCATCTGCAGTGATTTTGGAGCCCAGAAAAATAAAGTCAATGTTTCCACTGTTTCCCCATCTATCTATGGGACTGGATGCCATGATCTTAGTTTTCTGAATGTTTAACTTTAAGCCAACTTTTTCACTCTCCTCTTTCACTTTCATCAAGAGGCT
>NW_011472069.1:18623-19404 GCF_000754665.1 Bison bison bison
CAGTCTGTTGTTCCATGTCCAGTTCTAACTGTTGCTTCCTGACCTGCATAGAGGTTTCTCAAGAGGCAGGTCAGGTGGTCTGGTATTCCCATCTCTTTCAGAATTTTCCACAGTTTATTGTGATCCACACAGTCAAAGGCTTTGGGCTACCCTGGTAGCTCAGACGGTAAAGCATCTGCCTACAATGCGGGAGACCCAGGTTCGATCCCTGGGTCAGGAAGATTCCCCTGGAGAAGGAAATGGCAACCCACTCCAGTATTCATGCCTGGAAAATCTCATGGACCAAGGAGCCTGGTGGGCTACAATCCATGGGGTCGCAAAGAGTTGGACATGACTGAGCAACTTCACTTCACTTCACTTTAAAGGCTTTGGCATAGTCAATAAAGGAGAAACTGTTTTTCTGGAACTCTCTTGCTTTTTTGATGATCCAGCAGATATTGGCAGTTTGATCTCTGGTTCCTCTGCCTTTTCTAAAACCAGCTTGAACACCTGGAAGCTCACGATTCACATATTGCTGAAGCCTGGCTTGGAGAATTTTGAGCATTACTTTACTAGCATGTGAGATAAGTGCAATTGTGTGGTAGTTTGAGCATTCTTTGGCATTGTCTTTCTTTGGGATTGGAATGAAAACTGACCTTTTCCCGTCCTGTGGCCACTGCTGAGTTTTCCAAATTTGCTAGCATATTGCGTGCAGCACTTTCACAGCATCATCTTTCAGGATTTGGAATAGCTCAACTGGAATTCCATCACCTCCACTAGCTTTGTTCGTAGTGATGCTTCC
>NW_011472069.1:20024-22566 GCF_000754665.1 Bison bison bison
AGACAGCCATAGTTCATCAGGCACTCTGTGTATCAGATCTAGTCCCTTAAATGTATTCCTCACTTCCACTGTATAATCATAAGGAATTTGATTTATGTCATACCTGAATGGTCTAGGGGTTTTCTCCACTTTCTTCAATTTCAGTCTGAATTTGGCAATAAGGAGTTCATGATCTGAGCCACAGTTAGTTCCCAGACTTGTTTTTGCTGACTGTATAGAGCTTCTCCATCTTTGGCTGCAAAGAATATAATCAATCTGATTTCAATGTTGACCATCTGGTGATATCCATGTGTAGAGTCTTCTCTTGTGTTATTGGAAGAGGGTGTTTGCTATGACTAGGGCATTCTCTTGGCAGAACTCTATTAGCCTTTATCCTGCTTCATTCTGTACTCCAAGGTCAAATTTGCCTGTTACTCCAGGTGTTTCTTGACTTCTTACTTTTGCATTCCAGTCCCCTGTAATGAAAAAGACATCTTCTTGGGGTGTTAGTTCTAGAAGGTCTTGTAGGTCTTCATAGAACTGTTCAACTTCAGCTTCTTCAGCATTACTGGTCGGGGCATAGACTTGGATTACCATGATATTGAATGGTTTGCCTTGGAAACAAACAAAGATCATTCTGTTGTTTTTGCGATTGCATCCAAGTACTGCATTTCGTACTCTTTTGTTGACTATGATGGCTACTCCATTTCTTCTAAGGGATTCCTGCCCATAGTAGTAGATATAATGGTCATCCAAGTTAAATTCATCCATTCCAGTCCATCTTAGTTCACTGATTCCTAGAATGTCGATGTTCACTCTTGTTATCTCCTGTTTGACCACTTGCAATTTGCCTTGATTCATGCTGTGTTGTTTAGTCATTGAAAAGTGGACTACATGTGGAAGGAGGTTTGACCTTGGAGGAGGCTTGCTTTTTCCACTTAAGTCAATGTCTGAAGAGGGCTTGACCAGATGGTCATTTACCAGGATCATTCCTAGTAGCAACAGAAATAAGTCCTTCATTCCTGAACATGACTATGGTTGATGCAGCACAGCATTTACCACAGTTGCATTTGATGACGAATGAATATGAAGAGAGAAGGGAGAAAAGAGAGTCAAGTGTACTTGTGATAGTAAGCAACTCTAAGGAAGGTGATATCATTAACTGTGAGAGAGAAGCCATCAGCAGGATGGATTTCCTAGTTAGGGAGGGAAAGCCCATTTCTATCTTGATTTGAAGGTTGTCTTTTTGTGTTAATAAATTTATGGAAAATGGAAAAATATTGAATCAGCCAACCCTAGATATGAAAACATAGACCCTTAAAGGGAAACAGAAGCACAAAATCAAGCAAACAAAACCACCATGTGTAAAGGCAGAAATGTGTTAGTAACTTAACACGTTAAGATATAATGGCTTAATTCTCTCCTTAACAACCACAAAATGACCTCTCCGGTCATTAGAATGTAAAAAGCTAATATTACTCTCCATTATTACAGTTTTAGTATGTAACAAAACATAGAAATGTAGTAATAGACTGTGGCTCATTTGTAATACTGAAATATACAACTAAATTTCCACTTGCCTCAGGTAGAAACTTGATTTTTTTGTACAAGATCAATATTTAGGTGGAGATGATTAGGCCTTAGTGATTAGCATATACTTTAGTAGCAGTAATCCTTATATTTATTTTCATTGTAATAGCATAATATGATTCACAAATAAGATTTAAAGATGGCTATAAACATGCATGTTCACAATGTATGTGCTCCTAATATAGCACTAAGAAAATGAACTTGTAAGGATTAAGGTTATACAGTTTGATACATACCATTTTTTCTAAGAGTTCACTCCATTTTCTCTTTAATAATCTACATATAGCACATATGTCTCTGGCATAACTTTTCTGAGTTTATTATGAGGATGTCACACTAGTCAGCTCAGTGGACTCCAGCTTGTGAATATCAGGGTCATAATATAACTTTAGAAAGCAGATTTTAATAACAGAGAGGTGACTATCTAAATTTGTAGGGATGCCTCTAGGGTACCCTTTCTGTGAAGAGAAATGAAGAGTTATAAAGCTAAATAATTAATTTGGGGCTTGTGAAATCTGGGCCCCAAACCAGGCAAGCATGAGCTCTTTGGCAATTTGGTTTTCACATTCCCAGTTATCACCCCAAAAGACAAGACTCCAGGCTTCCACAGAGTAGTCCATATTCCAGAACAGATAGCATCTTCAGTGATGACTCAGTGCAGTGGATTGCTGCTTTAAAATTTTAAATTTTGTTCTTAGCTTGTATGTGTATTTAACTTAAAAATTTCATTTGAGAGGGTATTCTCTGAACATCTCTTCCAACATATTATAGAAATGGTGATCCCTGTTTATCTTTAAGCAGCTTTTATCTTGTTAACTTGTGCAGTTGATTTATTTAATGTAAGTATAAGACTTCACAGTGATCACTTATGAATGCCTACTTGTGAGCAACATGCTTTCATCTCCAGGGAAGAAGTCTTTAGAAATCATTACAATTGTTAATGACATTTGGTGGTGGTAGTTTAGTCGCTAAG
>NW_011472069.1:22969-25397 GCF_000754665.1 Bison bison bison
TATTTATTGAACTTCGAGTCATTTAAATTTATGAACAAATATTAGGCTGAAATAATTAGGTATGTGAATCATGGCATGGTGGCCTAAAATGATCTCTAAACATTGAACAAGAAGATTTTTACACTTAAAACTAATTTAATGTTATGTGTAGATTTTATCTCAATTAAAAATATATATTAAAGACATTTCATAAACCATTCACTTACAGTGTCAAGTATTTAATTGTTTAGCATACTACATGGACACAGTTCAATAGTATTCTTTTTTTATTCCACAGTAGAAAAATAAATGCTGAGAATCCACATTTTAAGATGGTTTCCAGTCATGTTAGTAAATTTAGTCTCTACCCTGAGCATTTGAGATAAAGTAGTCTTAGTCTCTCTTATTTCCGTGACCCTTGACAGGCTGATAGCTCCAGAAAGTAGGTAATGATGATAATTTTGAGGTAACCCACAATCACCCTGTATTTTTTTCAATGGCAGCTGAAGGTGCTTTTTCACTTGCTGAAAAGTGATTGTATTTATTCAGTTCAACACATCTGTGAATTATAACTAAGATTTATTTCTGCAAATTTGCAATTCGAAAGTTCTTATGCTGGAATGAGATCTATTATGACATTGGCATAAGAAAGCCTCCTCCAAACGATTGCAAAGAGGTTTTAGTCAGCTTTGCTAAAGACTTTTAAAAATTTCTGTTCAGTGAACTTCTGCTTAATGTCAAAACAAAGTGTTTAATGTGTGCATAACAAAGTTCTTATGTTAGGCCTATGTTTAAACAAGATAGGATTAGTTTTTATAGCTGGCGCCCCACTACTCTCTGATATAATGCACTATCTAGAGAGAGATGTATTGCCAGTTTGAAATACAAATTCAGTTCAAAATTTGATTTCTAATATTGTGTGTGATGAGAAGCCTGCTTGTCATGTGTATATTCAGAATGTGATTCTGAGCAAGAGCAGTGCTATTTAAATTTGCATTTTTTATTTAAAGTCTGGGTAGTGTATTCTTGCTAACTGCCACATTGCAATGGCATAATTGCACATCTTTTACTTTGCTATCTCGTATCTTACTGTTACTGGGTTGCAAAGGAACATGTTCAAAAGGTGCATGTGACTTCAATCTCCAATTACATCGTTCTCTGGTTGGGCAGCCTTGGCGGTATACTTAGCGTCTCTGATTATCAGATTTTTTTTACGTGTAAAATATAGATAATACTTAAACTTTCAGGGTAGTTATGGGCATAAAATGGAGATATATGAAAAGTGCTCATCTGGTAGGTCTTAAACTAATATTTAGCACCCTTACTTAATATGCTAACTCCATTTTTGAAAATTCTCTAACATGATATGGATATATGGGAGGATTTAGGGCTTCTTTTGTTTCCACTCTCTCCTAGTTGATCTCATTGAAAATGCCAGAGGTGGTTCTATCAAAAGCTTGGCTGAAATAGAATTTGGATCTTGCTGGCTTATTCCCACCAGTGTTGTAGACTGTATACAGTTAATAGGAGCATAAAAACCAGATAGATGCCACTGGTATTTCAAAATAAATGCTGGCTGCTGTAAATGCCATAAAGCATTTTCATGCTCTTTTAGGTGAAGGAAATGGTTTGCAAAAACAGGGCCTTGAGGCAGTGCAGAGAGAACGAATTGAGTTTGTTTGGATCCTCTCATGGTCCTCTGGGCTCTCCTCTTAGTTTTCCCTATCTCTGCTTTCCCAGACAGCCTCTGCTCTGATAGTTGATAAAAGCTCTACCTGCCTGAGTGGGATTAACCTGGGTGAGGCTTGTGAACACTAGATATGTCTTCCTGCTCCAACCCCAAAGTCAAAATCAGCATTAACTCTATTCTCAAGGTCTACTCATATAATTGGCTCGAGATAAATTCATACATGTTAATAGATCAAAGAAGGAGGCAAATCTTGCATTTTCTGCCTTTGCGCAGGATGTTCTGTCCTCTGAGTGCCAGGCTAACACTGGCCTGCAGACCTACACCTGACGTGTAGCAGCAGGTATCGGGTTAGTATCAAAGGGAAGAAGTAACACAGTTCAAAAATTATTTCTAAAATATTTTTTAAATTGCTTAGTAGTACAATAAGAGGAGTGCAGTAAAATATGAGTACAAGGAAGATTTACAAACTTGGAGAAAAGCATACATTCAGAAACTGCATCTATTCTGTCAAACTAAGATACTCCTGAGATTCCAGTGTTTGCCTTGGAACCCACATTTAATTGGTACAACATTCACTCATAATCGATGATCAGGTATCAGAGACATAGTTCTCCCTGGGAATGCAAGGCAGGCTGTAGATGCTTTCTTGACTATAAGTTCAGGTTGCTCTTGGAAGAAGGCTCTAGTGGCTACTGAATCTACCCTATGATGTTCTGGTTAAAAAGTTCATATTTCAATTCTGAACTACTGATATATATA
>NW_011472069.1:25497-26084 GCF_000754665.1 Bison bison bison
TATATAAAATACATCTACATATAGTATATATGCATATACATATACACATATATATCATTGTTATTAAGAAGATAAAACTTTCTCCCTCTTATCCTTTCTCCTTGTGTGTATATGTTATGTGTGTGTGTGTCCTGCTTTACTAGTCAAAAGAATTTGTGTATTTTGTAAGGAGTTATTTACAGTAAAATGAAAATATGATTTAGCAAGTCATGGGCTTTTTTCATGTAAAATTTTTACTGAAGAGTCTCAGAGAGGGGAGTTTATTGTAAAAAATTTATTCATATATTTATATGAAATTTTTCAAATTCAAAGCATCCTTCAAAGAGGCTTTCTAGTATATGAGAAATTAAACATAACCTGTTGAAATTAAGAGGGTTAAAGTTTCAGAAATTCCGAAACTTTAAAACCATTTTTGTCTTTTAATTTTTGCTCTCTCTTTTATTGAAGTATACTTGATACACACACACACACATATTATTTTTTAATAATATTTTCCATTATGGTTTATCACAGAATATTGACTGTAGTTCCCTGTGCTATGCAATAAAACCTTGTTTATCCATTCCATATATAAGAGTTTACATCTG
>NW_011472069.1:26184-27122 GCF_000754665.1 Bison bison bison
GTATTCCATTGTGTGTGTGTGTGTGTGTGTATATATATATATATATATATACACTATGACTTTTTTTATCCATTCATCTGTCAGTGGACTTTTAGGTTGTTTTCATGTTTTGGCTATTGTGAATAGTGCTGCAACAAATATTGGGGTGCATGTATCTTATTAAATTATAGTTTTATCTGTATATATGCCCAGGAGTGGGATGGCTGGATCATATGACAGCTCTATTTTTAGTTATTTGAGGCACCTCCATACTGTTTTTCATAGTGACTGTACCAACTTTTGTTCCCACCAACGGAGTAAGAGGGTTCCCTTTTCTCCACACCCTCTCCAGCATTTATTATTTGTAGACTTTTTAATGGTGGCCACTCTAATTGGTGTGAGGTGGTACCTCACTGTAGTTTTGATTTATATTTCTCTAATAATTAGTGATGTTGAACATTTTTTTTCATGTGCCTGTTGGCTATCTGTATTTAAATATTTTTTTTCTTAATATGAAACTACTAAAAGTCTTGCAAATCATGTTGAACACTTGCCTATTGACATTCTGCAGTTTTATAAAATGTGACTGCTCTCATTTTGCCCTGTGGATGGGGCCTAAGGATGTTTTTTAATGCCATAATTCATTTTTAACTCATACAGGAATTGATCATAGAAATAAAGTGAAAATAAAATAAAAAATAAATGAGGACTTTTCATGGAGGCTTAAGAAGCCACCTTCACAATGCAGATCAGATCAGATCAGATCAGTCGCTCAGTCGTATCCGACTCTTTGTGACACCATGAATCGCAGCACACCAGGCCTCCCTGTCCATCACCAACTCCTGGAGTTCACTCAGACTCACATCCATCGAGTCAGTGATGCCATCCAGCTATCTCATCCTCTGTCGTCCCCTTCTCCTCCTGCCCCCAATCCCTCCCAGCATCAGAGTCTTTTCCAA
>NW_011472070.1:0-2962 GCF_000754665.1 Bison bison bison
ATTAGCTGAATTCTAAAGAGGGTGCACAGTTGAGGAGAGGGAGTGAAAGGCATCTCAGATGACTATCAAAGACCTAGTTCTGCTCTAGCTCTGTCACAGATCAGCTATGCAACCTAGGAGAAGTCAGTTAACTCCTCTGAATTCTTCTCTAATATAAGGGAGTTATAAAGATCATCTCTTAGTTTTGAAATTCTGTGATAGTTACCAAACCAGGTTTATGATGCTTGAAAGACATACAAGTCTTTGTAAAAACAATCATAGCAAACTTGGTCAGTGAAGGCAGTCTACAGTTCATTACTTATTAAGCAAGTTGTAATTTAATGGATCTAACTGATGATTACTCTTAGTTTCATGATCATTAGACTTCTCTGGCCAAAGTATTTTAGAAAGAGAATAGAATATCTATGGCAAGAAGCTTACACTGTAAACTCTGATCAACAAGTGAAAGTGAAAGTCGCTCAGTCCTGTCCGACTCTTTGTGACCCCAAGTACTATACAGTCCATGGAATTCTCCAGGCCAGAATACTGGAGTGGATAGCCTTTCCCTTCTCCAGGAGATCTTCCCCACCCAGGGATCGAACCCAGGTCTCTCACATTGTAAGTGGACGCTTTACCAGCTGAGCCACAAGGAAAGCCCCAATCAAACGTAAAGGCTGTAACAAATAAGTTTCAGCCCACTGGGGTTTGAGGTAAAAGGACTGACATCAGGATTCCATGTAAAATGATCGATAGCTTCAGCTTCCTTAAAAAAGAATCAGTTGCAGAGTCATAACAGATCTGTTGCAGAGTCATAATAGTTTCCAGGGAATCCAGTGCTTCCCCCAACTCCTTTGTCTGAAAGGAAAACAGTAGTTAAATGACGAAACAGTACAGTTAGTATGCAAAACTGCCAACTCTCTTGAGGAAAGAATAGATATAAGAAATCAATTCCTGGAAATGAATGAAGATACATCCCCATGAAGACATCAGACTTTAATAAACAAGACGGGTCTAAAGCAGACAGGCACACTTTGATATACAAGATGAAATAAACCACAAAGTTCTAGTGTTTGGGACCAGAATGTCCATGAACATAAAAAGGAAACTGAAAAGTATGAAAAATGTCTCATATTGCTAGTGTGTAAGCAGTTCTGCACAACCCTTGCCAGGCAATGTGACCGTGGGTTTAAATTACCTGAGGTTTAAATTACCCTCTGACCCACCAAGCCCAATGCTATGAATTTACAGCCTAAAGAGTTTGATACTAAATGGTTACCTATAAGAGTACAGCTGGAACACAACCTAAATACCATATTCAAAAATACTGTAACTTTTTCCAAAGTTTCAAAGCTGTTCTTGTGTGTAGTATTAATATCTTATTCCATTTTACTTCTTACTAGTTTTTACTGTATGAATGTACCACAACTTGTTTATCCATTCGCATGTTGATAGATACCTGCACTGTTTGCACCTATCTTCAATAAAGCTACCATGAACATTCATGTACAAAAGATTTATGGACATGTTTTCATGACTTGTATTTTCTGGCCATGACATGTGGCAAGAAGGATCTTAGTCCCCAATCAGGGATTGAACCTTGGCCCTCAGCAGTGAAAACACAGAGTCCTAACCACTGAAACACCAGGGAATTGTCTAAATTGTGATTTTTAATTTTAAAAAAAATTTAAGAAATTTCTTGGGCTTCCCTGGTGGCTCAAACGGTAAAGAACGTGCCTGCAATGCAGGCGACCTGGGTTCAATCCCTGGGTCAGGAAGATCCCTTGGAGAAGGGAAAGGCAACCCACTCCACTATTCTTGCCTGGAGAACCTGGTGATCAGAGGAGCCTGGTGGGCTACAGTCCATGGGGTCACAAAGAGTCAGACACTCAATGTTTAACAGAAGTTGTTTTCCAAAGTAGTTGTAACATTTCACATCCCCACCAGCAATGTCTGAGTGCTTCAGCTGCTATATAAATTCACAAATACACAGTACTATTAGTCTTAATTTTAGCCATTCTAGTGGAGGTGGAGTGGTATATGGTATAAAGTGTCTAACAGCCACTCATTTATCTTCTGTGATGTAATTTGTTCAAATCTTTTACCCATTTTTAAATGGGGTTGTTCCTGTATTAACCATGATGGTTTCTGTAGATCCTCTATATCAGCTTGAGGAAGTTCTGTTCTATGCGTACTTTGTTTTTCTCCTGAATGAGCTTGTTAATTGGCATTCCTCCAACGCCCTTATCATCTAAATTGTCTAATATATTGGCATAACATTTTTCATAGTAGTCACTTATCTTTCTATTCTTTTTAAAATCTGTAATGGTGGCCTTTTTCCATTCCTAATAATTTGGATTCTTCACTTTTATTCTTGGTCAATCTTTTCAAAGAATCAACTTCTGGTTTCAATAGTTTCCTATACAGTTTATCCATTTCCTATTTCATTCATTCCCGCTGTTAGCTTTATTATTCTCTTCCCTCTAATTATTTTGGATGTAATTTCCTCTTTTTTTAGTATTTCACAAGGTGGAAGCTTAAGAAATATCACTAATTTCAAACCATGTTTTTCTTTTATTCATATATTTTACATGTTATGAATTTCCTTCTAATTGTAGCTACAATCACAAATTGTTTAAATTATAATACAGTTCAAAATTTTTGATTCTCCCAGAGATTTCTTCTCTGATCATAAGTTTCTTTAAATTTTCTTACTTAATTTCTAACATTTAGGGATTTTTCCTTATTTAACATATTATTTAACTTATATGCAGAGTACATCATTTGAAATGCCAGGCTGGATGAAGCACAAGCTCGAATCAAGACTGCCAGGAGAAACATCAATAACCTCAGATACGCAGATGACACCACCCTTATGGCAGAAAGCAAAGAAGAACTAAAGAGCCTCTTGATGAATGAGGAGAGTGAAAAAGTTGGCTTAAAACTCAACATTCAGAAAATTAAGATCATGGCATCTGGTCCCATC
>NW_011472071.1:0-6165 GCF_000754665.1 Bison bison bison
AACCTCATTCCATAGTTCATCAGGCACTCTTATCTATCAGATCTAGACCCTTAAATCTATTTCTCACTTCCACTGTATAATCATAAAGGATTTGATTTAGGTCATATCTGAATGGTCTAGTGGTTTAATTACTAATTACTCAGAGGTCATCTTTTTCATTTTTCCCAAGGTTAACCTTTTTCTACCTCAAATCTTTTCTCTTTCATCCAGACATTAATCTCAGAAAAAGACATGTCCACTTTTTCAAAGTTAGTTTTGCCCCTCATCTCCTCCATTTTCTCCATAATCTTATGCACCCTCATTTAATCTTTTTCTCTGTACCAGATTCCTTCTGCCTACAAATATTTTCAGGGTTTTTGTTTTTGTTTTTGTTTTTTTTAGTATGAGGGAGAGTTGCCTTTATTTTGCATATTTTCTTGTCTTCCTTTCACTGTCAACATTTGTAAAACGTACTCTTTTATATCTTATGTTGTCATTTCTTTACCCTTTGTAATTTGCATATCACCCCCATCTTAATCAGTTCAAGCTGCCCCTTTCAAGATTATCAATCATGTCCTAATCACTAAATGTATTCACTGCTTTTCATTCTTACTCTTCTATGACTTCATTGAGTATTTAATACTTCTCATCAGTCACTTTTGAAACTCTTCTCAAGTTCTCCTAAACGATTACCACAATTTTTTTCTTTTTTGCTGCTCCTCTATTTCATTACCTTTTCTTTCTTCAGCTCTTCTTGCCTCTTTGCATTTCTTTTCTTGGTACCTTAACCACTCTGAGAGTTTCATATTTTACCTTTCAACTGTGAATCCTCCAATTTCAATGCTGAGTTTTCCTGAGATCCAACTCTTCATCTCAAACTATTGGATAGATCATGGGACACAAATGGTCAAACATTTTTGTCTGTCTAGGATCCAAGCTATTATTACCCCCTCCCCTTTAAGCTCAGTCTGTCTCAGTGCATCATTTGCATAAATGTGGAGCATCACCTGGAAATAATACACTTTTAAGTTTCTGAAGCCTATGGTGTTCTCCTGATCTGGCACCATTCATCATGGCTTCCTGAAAATCTGTCTTTCCGTAATTTACCACTCTGCCTCACAACTACTGCAGTGGTTCTGCACCTATGCCTCAGTTGTTCCAAACCAGACTCCAGCCACCCTTTCTCTGAGTATACTGCTGGGGGGAATGCTGGTCTCTTACTCTGTGCCAAACACATGGCTGCTCCAACAGGGCTTTAATTCTGCCCTGAATTTATAGGAGATTAAATTGAAAATTATCTTTGGTGTTCCTTAAGTTCATGGATCATTCTGTCCTCTCCCATTTGCCATAGGGTCCTCAACTGTATTGTGGGACCTCTGGCCCTATTCTACCCCAAAAATATCCCCAACTGGCCCTAGGCTTCCTTCATAAACTTTCTAATTTCCAGTGAGCCCCAAGCCTGTACTGCATTATCATCAGGGACACTTACTCATCGTTCGGCTCATATAGAACTGAAATTGTCCACTTCTACTCTTCTAAGGGCTTTGTAAGTCTCTCTGTGTTTCCCCTACTTCATTCATGCCTTGCTTCCTTGGTTGCCTCAAGTACCTCCCCTTAATTGGATACCCTCACTCTGACTCAGTGTGGACTTTTGTCATAAGATTGAGCCCTGTACATACAGAAGCTTCGTTTTCTCAGAGGTCAAGTACCTTTATTCTCAGCCCATACCAACTCTGTATGGGCCCCTCATACAGGGCCCCCTCAGAAGTCAAGCCCCTCAAAATAATTGATCTTCCCCAGTGTATAGTTTGTCCCATATTCCATAGAGTGACTTTTTCTTATTCTTCGTTGTTTGGCATGCTTCTCTCCTTCCCTCTCATTTTACTTTCTATGAAGTATCTGATCACTGTGGTCCCTCATAGGAATCAGTTGTTATTTTTTAAGTTCTGTACTATTCAGCTATTCTGCCTCATATTAAATATGTGTCTGTCTTACCTACCTGAGAGAGTGGTTCTTTGTATTCACCATGGCATCTATTCTGAGGACTTTTTCTTGGGGGGGGATAGGTAGTCATTCTTTTCCCATGTATACATGGTATGTTGATGGATAGTTAACATGTGTTTAAGGATATCCATTGAATTGATGTGTTGCCTAGTTTGGGTCTGTCGGTGCAAACTAGGGTTAGTACAGTTTCAGTAAGTTTTTCAGATGATTAGTTTGTGTAAGAATCATCTGAAAATCTTATGGAAACTGATTTCTGGGCACCAGCACCAGAGATTAATTCAGTAGGTCTGGAGTGGGAGCTGAGACTTTGTATTCAGTATTTCTAATAAGCTCCCAGGTGATGCAGATGCTGCTGGTCCTATGGACCACACTTTGAGTAATACTGTGCTATGCCAAAAGAAAATGAAAATGTTAGTCGCTTAGGCATGTGCAACTCTTAGCAACCCCATGGATTGTAGCCCACCAGGCTCTGTCTATGGACTTCTCCAGGCAAAAATACTAGGGTGGGGAGCCACTCCCTTCTCCAGGGGATCTTTCCGACCCAGGGATCGAACCCAGATCTGCATTTGCAGGCAGATTCTTTGCCTTCTGAGCCACCAAGGATCCTGGCTAATTCTGCCTGACTTTCTAATACAGGAAAGCTTTCCTTATCAACTTAAAAGGCGATATAGAAGCTCTTAACATTGACTGCAAAATTTTGTTAGTGGTTTTCTGTTCTGTGCGTAGAGGAAGTATTGTTTTAACTCGAGTTCTGCTTCCTTTAATTGATGTTGTTTAAAAGCTCTTCCAGTAATTGCAGAAGATTCTTTAAGTGTTTAATTTTACTGATGGTAGTGTCACTTGGCCTAAGAAACAGTTTCTTCCAGGGTCCCCAGGCTAAGTATATTGATGAGAAAGTAATAAATAATAATTATTCCTAACAGTTTATATATATATATATCATTAGCAAGTAACTTTTAAATTGTTCTCAACTCTTATTAAGTGAAAAAATTAATTTGATGCTCTTTGCATGTTTAACTCAAGTTATTTTTTTTATAGTAGGGAAGTATAATTTAAGATTATTCTCAGGGAAATATGTTAAAAATATTTAAATACAATGATAACATGAAATGTAAGATAAAAATCTTGAATTAAACAAATGCTAATAGAATTTTATAATTTAAATTGTGGTCTTTTATTCAAAACTAGGAAACTAAGCATAGGCTTGAAAAATTGTCATAAAATTAATTAATGACTTACTGTATAATAAAATTTCATTTGTTTCTTGTCTTTCTAGCTCTCATACCAGCCAGCCAGCTAAACGAGTCTCTATTTTTAAGAAGCGTTGTAGAACTCTCAGGTAAGTAATTTTTTTTTTAATTCTCTCTATAGTAACTTTTTAACCTGATGCTGGAGTGCCTAGTTTGGAAAATGATTGCTACTGGACATAATAGAGTTCTATTCATTATATCCTTAGATCAAAGAGGGGATTACCTAATATTCTCCAGCTAAACTTTGTTTCAGTGATATTAGGCATTAAGATGAAACTTTCATGAATTTGCATTATAAGATTTAAAAATAAGGCTCTCCAGCAATATTTGAATATTTAAAAGACTTTTAAGATAGTTGACAAAGTGACTAACACACTTTTATTTTTGAAATAAAAATACACAACTTGTTTACTATTCCGAGGAATTGTGAACATTTCTGAAAGGATTGATCATTAATGTTGGTGCTACTACACACAATTAGCTCAGAATTCACTAGGGACCATTTTTTCACATTCTTCTAATTCCTTTTCACTCCATTTTCCTTTGGTTAATTATTTTGTTATTGCTATCATTGCTATTTGAGATACCAGTGTCAAGGTCTTTATATTGATAGCATCAGGCTAAGACATAGACTTAAGTTTAGCCAACACTTGTTTTAATGCTTTGGGTTAGTGGAAGAGGAGAAGAGGGGATGCTGTGACTCAGGATCTTGTATTTTGATCTCTTCTGCCTCATTTGCTCTTCCCCAGATACCTGCATGGGTAGCTAGCTCTGTCGCCTCCTTTAGATCTCTCCTTGACCACCCCATTTAAAATACCATCCTTTCCCCAGGCCCACTCCTGACACTCCCTATCTCCCTTTCTTGCTTTGTTTTTACTTCATGGCAACTTTTTACTGTTCAATAGATTGTATATTTCATCCACTTGTTTACTGTCTGTATCTTCTCACTAGAATGTGTATGAGTTGGATATTTGGCTATGCCAGACATTTGCTGGGCATTCAGTAGTGGCCTGGCATATGGTAGGCTTCTGTGAATATTTACTGAGTAAATTAATATTGAAAGTGACATATGTGGAGTGTGTAGATGATAGACCAATAATAGCTCATAGGAAGAGGAAAGTTTTATTCCATTTTTTAAAAATATATCAGTGAAATTTTAAAACTATTGCTAAATTCAAGGAATTAGGAAATACCAATTAACTTTATCTAGATGTTAACATTTACTAAAAAATTTTTATAATAATGAAAGGATTTATTAATTCTAAAGATGAGAATTTAATTTGATTTTTATCTCACTATTGTCAAACTGAGTTGTGTGCTTGGTTCTTAGATTTAATTGTACAACTTTTTTTCTCACATAGGGTGGGTCTCAAATTTAAATAGAAAATTGGTGATTTTCTGTGTATGGAAATTTTCATACTTAAAATTTTAAGAATAGTAAATTTATAATTGTTATTTTATTAAAATTCAGTGTGTGTTTTTAAATTCATTGTACATCTATCATGTATAACACAAGGTAGCAAATTCTGTGAAGATGACAGTGATGAAGTAGGCTTGGTACCAACCTTCAAGGAATGTACAATTTATAAGATGTGAACATAAGTAACTACAAAAATTAATACAGGGAGGTTTGTAATAAGTGTAATGAGAGTTACTGATTTGAAGAGAAAGAGACGTTTCTACTTTTAAGAACAGGCACAGGGGCATTTTGGTTGGAAAAACAGCATGAATGAAATTTAAGAAAGGAAAAAAGCAAATGATAAGCACAGTGAATGACAAGTAGTGCAGTTGGGATGAAGCATGAAGTTCATATAACATAGTACTAAGTTCAGAGTCTGGGAATAGTTTAGAGCTTAGATCCAGACTGTGGAATCCTTGAAAAAGCCTAGGGAATTTGGACTTAATTTGAAGATGTTGGGAAACCCATTGGTGCTTCGTGTGGAATCAAGGATACTAAAGGAAGATCAATTTGGAGGGGTATACAAGGTGAGTTGTAGCTACATGAAGCATGTGCATTCTTAGTCGCTCAGTCATGTCCAACTCTTTACAACCCCATTGGCCTGCCAGGCTCCTCTGTCCACGGAATTTTCCAGGCAGGAGTACTGGAGTGGGTTGCCATTCCCTTCTCCATGGATCTTCCCCACCCAGGGATCAAACCCAAGTCTCCTGTGTCTCCTGCCTTGCCAGGCAGATTCTTTACCACTAAGCCACCTGGGAAGCCCACATGAGGCACATAGACTGATTAAGACTGATTTAATAAGATAATCTGGGTTGAAGTGGTATCACACCACATTTAAGAATATGGGCTCTAGAATCAAAAGGTTCAGTTTCAGACCTGGTCCTCACCTTGGTAAGTTATTAAACCTGAACCTGTCCTCTCTAAAAAAAAGTTAAAATTATAGCACCTACCTCTTTGGGTTGTTACACAATATAGGTGAGATGATATATCTAAAACTTCAGCCTACACAGAGTAAGTGCTCAATAAATTGCTAATATTGAATATTATAAAATTTTTCAAATAGTGACTGTCTTAAGGGAAAAAGAGTCAGAAATAGCTACAGTTCTGAGCATTTATGTCAGGGGCATGGCATCGTTAAGGAGACCAGTCAGGAGGAATGACTTTTCCCAGGTAAGGAGGAAAGTACACGACTTGAGTTTCATGAAGATCATTTCTAATGTGACAACTCAGTGTAAATATCCAACAGGCTGTTAAGAGTAAAGCTGCAAGGGAGAAGTTAGTCTAAACTATGCTATGAATTTATTCCTATACAGGTAAAGTACTTAATTTTAAAGTATTTAAAATTTAAAGTATTTAATTTTAAAATGAACTGCAAAAGTATATTTATGCTTTGTTAATAAGCTGATAATTGCATGATTTATGTTTACATAATTTATTTTTAAGACCTCATTTCTTCTCCGATTTTATCATCAT
>NW_011472071.1:6265-11506 GCF_000754665.1 Bison bison bison
TTTATCATCATTTAAATAGGACATTAGATTGTAGGCTTCACAGAGTATCCTTTTTTGTTCACTCTTATACTTGTAACACAAATACATTCTAGTAGTACAGAGTATGTAAAGAAGGTTCTCAGTGAATGTATAGTGAATGGATGAATCTTGCTTTGCTGATGGGCAAAGGCAGAGAAAGATTGTGCCTTGCACAAGTTATACAAGTTGTTAGTGGAGTCCTAACTGGGTTTTAGTTCTGTCTTCACTCATAGCTTTTAGAAACCACATGAGAGGGAACTAGAGAAGGAAATGGCAACCCACTCCAGTACTCTTGGCTGGGAGATCCCATGGACAGAGGAGCCTGGCGGGCTACAGTCCATAGGGTTGCAAAGAGTTGGACACAACAGAGCGACTAAACAACAGCGAGGAGAGGGAACAGCATATACAGCATTAAATGTTCACATAATATAGACATGACTATGCCATTTTCTAGAGACATATTTATACCCTTTCATATATATTGGGCTTATATAACAAAATTTGGAAATGGTGGTCACAACACACACACAAAAAAGTTATTATGTGGAAAAATAATAATTGAATTTGTGTATGGATTTTTTTTTAAAACAAAAACCTTTTCTGTCTTATTTTTTTTTAAATAGGGGCATTACTCTAGTGTGCCTTAAATGTGATTTCCTGGCTGATTCTTCTACTCTGGATCGTATGGCTAAACACTTAAGTCAACGTAAAACTCACACTTGCCAAGTTATTATAGAGACTCGTAAGTATATATAATTGTGTTAACTTTAGATTTCTGATACTTATTCCAGTGGTTTTGATCAACCACAGAACAGGCTCTTAGATATTAATAGTTTCATTCCTCATACATTCTTTAAAAACATTTTATTTTATATTGAAGTATAGTTAATTTACAATGTTATATTAGTCTGGTGATTTAATTATATGTATATACACATATATTATACATACACATATATAATTGACTGGTTTAATTATACATAAATAGATTCTTTTCATTACAGTTTATTGCAAGATATAAATATAGTTCCCAGTGCTATACAGTTGGAACCTTCTTCTTTATCTATTTTGTATATGGTAGTTTATATTTGCTAATCCCGAACTCCTAATTTATCCTTTCCCTCCCTTTCCCCTTCTCATTCCTCATATATTCTATTTTAAATGTAAAACTTTTTCTAATTTCAGTTCCTGAAGGTACCTCAGCTGTGAACCCATTTCTGCGTAAGTTTAATGTTCATTCAGTGCATTTTTCTTTGATGGATTTTAGCAGTATTGCATTTATTGAATGTATCACTAATAGAAATGAAAAATATTAAATATTTTGTTTTTGTTTTTGTTTTTAAAGCCTCTTGTTGAAATAGATTCCTGCTCTATGGAGCTCGTGCAACCTGGTGCAAGAAAAGTTGGAATTTCCTAAGTTCAAAGTTCTGATGTGTTTTCTCATAAAAAGCAATTAAACAGCCAAGTTCATGACACTAGTTCTCGTTATTCAGCTCTTTTCAGCTGTCGGATGGCACTAGAATCTTATTCCACCTTATCTTTGTGTCAGGTTAACATACCTTAACATAAACTTTTTTCCTGTTGGCTCTCTTCAGAAATAACTTTTGTTGCTATGGTCTTTTCTTGCTTTGCTTAAAATAATTCGTGTTTTTCTCCGCTATACTTGCTTTCAGAATACTGCATTCCAAATGATGTGACTGTTCATCTTTTTTGTCTGTTTTGTCTGGTTTCTTAGTTAGTTTCTTAGGAGATTACATTACATTTTTAGGTCAGATAGTTATCTTTTTCTTCATTCCTTGTCTGTCATTGTTCTATTTTTCATATCTTTCAGATGCAGAAGCAACACAGAAATTTCAAATAAAGTCCAGGGTATTCCTGGTCCGTGTCCCCCTTCGATGGACACGTCTGATGCCTGTCCTCTCTTTCCAAGGAATGTGAATTATTTGACTGTGAGACCTCCTCTAGATTTTGGCCTTAAGAAATCAAATCTTAGGGAGAGTCCCTTCCTTCATGACTGGCCTCCTATAAGACTGATGCTAATTTGGCCAGAGATGACCTCAAGGCCCACCAAATAGAGCACAACTTTCTGCTGGGGGCTTTGGTTCTTGATCTTAAGCTCATGGGTTGATTCTGACCAAGAAAAGCCCATCAGATCAATGCTTCAACATCCAAGTTGAAGTTGGATCATTCTGGCTGCTGCTCTTTTATCTTCCTCTAGTGTGCATGCAGTCCAGGGAATATAAAAACTGGTTATATAGGGAACCAAGGTAACTTTTACTTTCATGTTCTTGAAGTTTCTGAAGTTACAGTTCCAAAATCAGTTAGTTTTACTGTTGTTGTTTAAAGTTTTTTCCAGTATTAGACTTATTCAGCAATACTACTATTCAATTTTTTTTATTTTTTTAGTCTAATTTAATTTTGTTATCTTTGTTTTATGTTGTCTTTGCCAAATTTATTAATGTCTGTTTTGTTATATCCTCTTTTCTTTCTTCTTTTTAAAACTTGTTTTGTGTTCATTTTCTTTCGTTAATAACTCAAAACAATCCTTTGAATTCCCTACAGATTTTATGTAGCTACCTATTGGCAGCTTCTTAATTTGGTAATTATTCAGACCACTAGACGTTATTACATCCACTGTCTATCTTGGAACTATTGTTATCTTAGTGATTGTGGGTTCAAAGGCATGAAGAATTGGCAAAGAACACTTCCTACAGACCTTAAAAGGAGTTTTAACGTTGCATTTCTGTACATCTAATGCATACTATCTTCTTAGCCATTAGTGTAATTCCTTTGATAAAGATAATATATTCAGAAAGTATTGGGACCAAAAAATGCACTTGTTTCTTGCCCATATATATATATAGATGTATATTTTTTTTAATTTGGTGTTTGTTTATTTTGGTTACATTGAATATAGATTTGCTGAACAGTTTTGATGTTATTACTTATTTTTTTAATAAAATTTGTATTGTTAAAGTGCCTCTGGAATTATTTTCTAATAAAGAACTTCGAATAAAAGCTGTAGATTTCCATACATCTAGGAGCGTTTCTTTGCTTCTTACATGGAAGCCTGATTACTTGGCCTACAGACTGAGTGCTTTATTCAATCTATCTTGTAGTTTTCCTTCAGCACAGTTAAAAGCTCACTATGTATACTTTAGGGATTCCCAGATAGCTCAGTGGTGAAGAAGCCACCTGCCAATGCAGGATGTGCAGTTTCGATTCCTGGGTCAGGAAGACCCCCTGGAAAAGGAAATGGCAACCCACTCCAGTATTCTTGCCTGGAGAATCCCATGGACAGAGGAGCCTGGTGGGGTGTGAGCAACAGTCATGGGATTGCAAAGAGCCACACACAAGCACCCACATGCATCCATCATCCATCCATGTATACTTCCATAATTTTGAGAACTTTGAAGACTGGCAGGAGTCCCTTTATAATTTTAATAACCATGAAGCCACATGGACAGGCTGAGAAGTTGTTTGACTCAATCATGAGTGAGTTTTATTTTTCCCTCTAAACATTGGAACTTCTTGAACTGTACTTTGAAACTTTGTTTGAGCTGCTATACTACTAACCTGTTATAAGAATACCATAGACTGGGTGTCTTGTAAACAATAGAAATTTATTTATTTCTCACTATACTGGAGGTTGGAAGTCAGTGAACAAGGTGCTGGCAGATTCAGTCTGTTGAGGACCCCTTCCTGGTTCATAGACAATTGTCTTCTTGCTGTGTCCTCACGTGGCGGAAAGGACAAGAGTTCTCTAGGGCCTCAGTTACAAGGGCATTAATCTGATTGACTTGGGCTCTACCCTCTAGACCTAATTACCTAATGAGGCCCCACCTCCAGTACCATCACAACTGGGGATTAGGTTTCAACATACAAATTTGGCTGGGAAAAGGGACACAAATACTCAACCTACAGCAGAAACATTTTGAAAGCCAATTTTAATTATCACTTCTTATGTAGTCTACTCCTTGTAACTCATAGTCAAAAGACTTTTTAATTTTCCAGACTGATTTCCGCTGTAAATAACTTTCCAAAATTTCCAAAAGTTGCTTGTTTATGAGTGGACTTGGTGATATTCTAGTCTTTAGTTCCATATCTGTATCTTAGGATACGTTTTCACTTACCATCTTAATACCTACTTTTTTTTTTACTTTTCAAAAATCATGGTAAAATTATATAACAAAATTTACCAGTTTATTTTCACGTGCATAATTTATGTGTTAATTACACCAAGTTTTAAACTTTGGCCCAGGAATAACATGGTTTTAGTGTAGGTTCTCTATAAATTTTCTCTGCCTCTGTCATAGTTTACAAATATGAAAACCACATTCTTGCTATAGCAATTATTTTATTCAAGGTTGCATCTTTGTGTTCTTCCATAGGATTCTATTTCCACAACATATGTTCATTTTCTTAAAAGTATAATGCCCTTAAAATTCTGTGTCCTATAGCATTTTTTAACTTCATTTAAATAAAACATCTCAGTACTAAGCTTGCTTATTATAGTCAGATGGGTTTTAATTGATGCTAATGAGTTTTAGCTTGACAGTCTGATCCCTTTATTTTCAGGCTGTTAATAATTCTTTAACCTTATTCAGAAATAGCCATCTCACACATGAATGTTTCTTGGTTACAGCTGAATAAAAGGTGTAATTGACTTAGTTTCTATTTATCACTATTAGAAAAATGAACTTAGCTACAAAGACTGAATTTCTTATTGTTTCCTCAAAACTTTGCCAAAACACCTCTTTGGGCCTCATTTATTGGTTTAGCAAATGTTTACTGAGCACTTACTTTGTGCCTGACACTATTCTAGGTGCTGCTGGTAAAACAGACTGAAATCTCTGCCCCTGTGGAGTTTTTCAGTGTTGGAAGGCAACAGAAAATAAGAGAAGTATATAGTATGTTAGATAATGAACAGTACTCTTGAGAAAAGAACAGGAGGATAGTATGGATTAGTAGTTTCTGCTTCTGCTAAGTTGCTTCAGTTGTGTCCGACTCTGTGTGACCGCATAGACTGCAGCCTACCAGGCTCCTCCGTCCATGGGATTTTCCAGGCAAGAGTACTGGAGTGGGGTGCCATTGCCTTCTCTGGGATTAGTAGTTGGGAGGTTGCAATTTTAAATCGGTGGCCCAGATAGGCCTTCATGACAGGGTGACAACTAAGTTAAAGGTGTGGAGGTGAGGAAGTGAGCCACTTGGGTATCTCTCAGA
>NW_011472071.1:11892-13434 GCF_000754665.1 Bison bison bison
GATTCTCCAGGCAAGAATACTGGAGTGGATTGCCATTTCCTTTTCCAGGGGGTCTTCCTGACCTAGGAATTGAACCCAGATCTCCTGCACGGCAGGCAGAGATTCTTTACCAACTAAGCTGTGAGGGAAGCCTTTGTATGTTCACACAATGGACTATTAGCCATAAAAAGGAATGAAGTAATGATACATGCTACATCAAAACACATGATGCTAAGTGAAAAAAATCAAAAATAGACGGTTATGTAATTATATGAAATACATACAGTAGAGGCAAATCCAGAGAGAGAGCAGATTGGTGTTTTCCAGGAGCTGTGAGGAGGAGGGAAGCAGGAGGAACTGCTCAATGGTAATGGTTTTCTTTTCAGGGTGATGACAGTGTTCAGGCACTAGAGAGATGAGGGTTGCACAACATTGTCAGTGTACTGAATGCCACTGAATTGTTCACTTTAGAATGGTTAATTCTACAGTATGTGAATCTTCTAAAAAAAATCTTAGCAAACTAGGAATATGAATGAAACCTTAACCTAGTGTATACCTAGTAAAAACATAGCTAGCATAATGATGAGAAGAAGAAAAAGAAGGGCCCTGAAGCGGGATCATGCCTGGCTCAAGGAAGAGCAGCAAGACTAATGGAGCTGCAGTAGAGTTGAGGGGAGGGAGAACAGTAGTAGGAGATGGGGCCCGAGATGTGACGTTGCACTATAGAGCCTTACAGGCAATTGTGAAGATTTGATTATTCTGGGATAGGAAGCCATCAGTGGATTTTGAACAAAGAAATGTTTTTGTTTTGTGTTTTTTGTTTTTTATAAAAAGTATGAAAAAGCTGGCTTAAAACTCAACATTCAGAAAACTCAGATCATGGCATCCAGTCTCATCAGTTCAGTTCAGTCACTCAGTTGTATCTGACTCTGCAAGGCCAGAGTTGCAGCATGCCAGGCCTCTCTGTCCATCAACAACTCCCAGAGTTCACTCAAACTCAAGTCCATCTAAGTCAGTGATGCCATCCAGCCATCTCAATATCTGTCGTCCCCTTCTGCCCCCAATCCTTCCCAGCATCAGAGTCTTTTCCAATGAGTCAACTTTTTGCATGAGGTGACCAAAGTACTGGAGTTTCAGCTTTTAGCATCATTCCTTCCAAAGAACACCCAGGACCGATCTCCTTTAGAATGGACTGGTTGGATCTCCTTGCAGTCCAAGGGACTCTCAAGAGTCTTCTCCAACACCACAGTTCAAAAGCATCAATTCTTCGGCTCATCACTTCATGGCAAATAGATTGGGAAACAGTGACAAACTATTTTCTGGGCTCCAAAATTAATGTAGATGGGGACTGCACCATGAAATTAAAAGACGCTTCTTGGAAGAAAAGCTATGACAAACTTAGCATATTAAAAAGCAGAAACATTACTTTGCCAACAAATGTCCATTATAGTCAAAGATATGGTTTTTCCAGTAGTCATGTATGGATGTGAGAGGTGGACCATAAAGAAAGCTGAGTGCCAAAGAATTGATGCTTTTGAACTGTGGTGTTGGAGAAGACTCTTG
>NW_011472071.1:13534-13917 GCF_000754665.1 Bison bison bison
GCAAGCTCCAGGGGTTGGTGATGGACAGGGAAGCCTGGCATGCTGCAGTCCATGGGGTTGCAAAGAGTCAGATACTACTGAGCAACTGAACTGAACAGAGAAATGTAGTTGATACAGCAAGGTGATTCACTTATATATATATATGTTTATGTGTATATTCTTTTTAATATTCTTTTGCTTTATAGGTTATTATAGGATATTGAATATAGTTTCCTGTGCTATACAGTAAATCCTTGTTTGTCTCTTTTATATATGGTAGTGTGTATCTGTAATCTCAAATTCCAAATTCATCCCTCCTCCTTTCCCCTTTGATAGCCATAAATTTGTTTTCTATGTCTGTGAGTCTTTCTGTTTTGTAAATAAGTTCATTTGTATCATTTAAG
>NW_011472071.1:14231-14873 GCF_000754665.1 Bison bison bison
GATTACTAGACCATATGGTAACTCTATTTTTAGTTTTTTAAGGAATCTCCATACTGGTTGTTAGTTCACATTCCTACCAACAGCATAGAAGGGCTTCCCCTTTCCCACACCCTTTCCAGATGAATACAGGAGTGTTTTATACCTCAATGAAAAACAAAAATTCTTAAGTACAGTCAACAGGATCACTCTACTGCTGATTTGAGAATAGGACATGGGGGACCAAGGGCAGAATCAGGGAGATCAGCTTGGAAGCTACTGTAATAATCCAGGTGGGAGATAACAGGGATCTGGGTTAGGATGGTAAGAGTGCAGGTTTATAAGTGGTTCAATTGGGGCTAGATCGTGAAAGTTGAGCCAACGGAATTCGTTGATGGTTTTAGGATGTGAGATGTGAGAGAGAAAGTGTTTGGGGAAGAGCACAATCAGTAGCCTAAGCAACTGGGAAGAGAATGTTGATATTAACTGAAATGGAAAAGGCTAAAAGAGGAGCAGATTTGGGAGGGAAGGTAGGGACTTTGATTTGGGGCATGTTTGAATTTGAGATGCCCATTAGATATCCAGTTGGGGAGGTCATGGACATTCTCATGTGTGAGCTTGGAGTTTAGGGGACAGGTCCAGGCTATCAGTAACATTTAAATCTTT
>NW_011472071.1:14973-15779 GCF_000754665.1 Bison bison bison
CAGAGAGATGAGAAGGAATCGGCAGAGGAGACTGAGGAGTGGCTAGTGATGTGAGGACACCAGGGAAATGGCTGTATCCCTGACTTCAGATGTACTATTTGTAAAATGTGGGTAATAACTTGTTCTGAAGTTCTTGGGTTTTATTATTCTGTTTTGGTTATACCTATATATAATTTGTTCTTAGAAGAAAGTGAATTCAGAAAGTGTGTTCTTGAAACTCTATCTTCAGCTGATTTTTATCTGTTGAGTTTCTTGTTCTGTAAATTTTACTTCCTATTTAAACAGCTTCAAGAGATTTTCCTTGATACTAATATTATAAGCTTCAATCCCAAACTCCACAGTAAAGCCTCCCTGTAGCTTAAAGGGGCAGTTTGGTGGAGTGGCTAAGAGCCCAGGGCCTGCAGCAGACTGCCTAGATTGGAGTTCCTGCCCAGCCAACGACTAGTTTTTACTTTGGGCTCTGTGCTTCAGTTTCTTCATTTGTAAAATGCAAGTAACACTACCTACTCCTAGAGTTAAGGGAATTAAATGAGTTAATATGTGTATATAGCACTTAGAGTAGTGATTGGCATACAGGAATGTAAGTCATCATTGTTACTATTATTGTTAGTCTATTACTACCATTCCTGATTTTATTTCTACCTTCTTTTATTCAGATTGAACGGCCCTAATCTTCCCCACTATTTTTCACTTCCACCTTCCAACACCACTTTTTTTTTCTTTTTCTTTTTTATTTTTTTATTTTTAATTTTATTCTACTTCTAAACTTTATAATATTGTATTAGTTCTGCCAAACATCGAAACAA
>NW_011472071.1:16411-17241 GCF_000754665.1 Bison bison bison
CCTAACCTAGTACCTTTTTTTCCCTAACCTAGTACCCAATGATTCTTTCTCGAGAATCATTGTTCAAGCATACAGTACTGAAGGTAGGCATACCATTAGCTTTCAGTGTCTCAAACTCACCAGACTTCTATTTTTAGGGAACATGTATGAACACTCCTAGGTCTGGGTCATAATTGTCTTTTATAAATAGTATTAGGGCATTTCCCCTAAATTAAACTGCCTTGTACTTGATCACACCATGGTTCTCCTCATACTCATACTCACACACCTCGATTCTCTGATTTTGAGGTCATTCCACAACCTCACTTCTGTCTCTTTGGTATTCGACCACCTGGAAAATCTTGCTTTCATCAACCAACTTGGAGAGCGTACTGTGCTCCTCTTCTACTGTTTTTAATCCTTCATACTGAAAAATATCTATTTATCCATACCAGTGGATTATATGGTGGTGTGAAGGGAGTTCAGCCTTGCAATAAGATAGTCCTAGATTTAAATCCTGGGTTTCAACCTAGCCAGCTGTGTGGCCTCCAGTGAATTACCTAAACGTGTCGTGCCTCAGCTTCCTCATCAGTGAAAGGTGTGTGTGTGTGTGTGTGTGTGCATATGCGAGGCATATATAGAAATAATTTGGCACTGGCCTGGAAAACAGTAGGCCCTCAATAAACGCAGCTGCTTATCCTAATACCATGAATGTTAGTGTTGTTTCTGCTTACTGGGTGGATCCCAGTAAGGATCCCAGGGTTTCCTTCCAGCAGTAGTAACAGTGTAACAGCAATGAGAACAGTCATGGCAAGGGCAGCAGCAGGTGCCGGGAGCCAACATGAGGAACT
>NW_011472071.1:17341-18281 GCF_000754665.1 Bison bison bison
CAGCAGGAAAATTCAGTGGAGAAAAGAG
Source organism: Bison bison bison (assembly GCF_000754665.1). Lineage (NCBI taxonomy): Eukaryota > Metazoa > Chordata > Mammalia > Artiodactyla > Bovidae > Bison > Bison bison. The sequence continues at coordinate 17,370 of NW_011472071.1, forward strand.
GCTGAATAACTTGGTTTACGTGGAAAGCTAATAAAATTCCAAAATAAGGAATTTGCATCACCTACATAGGCTGCAGGTGTCCTCCCATTCTCCTGAAGGAGAGGAGACACTAAGGCCTCCCTGGTCAGATTTTAGAAGCCCAGGCATAATTAGTAGGCTTGACGAGCCTCCATGCTACAGATGGGAATTCAGCCAGAAGGTGAGAGAAAGAACGACATGGGGAGACCAAGCTTCGGTGAACAAGGTCTGCACTTTATTTTCCAAAGTAGTTTTTATACCTTAAGTTGTGCATAGAGGATAATGGGGGAAGGGGTAGGGTCAGCAGTAAGCCAGGCTTTCTTCCTGCAAACTTATTAAATGCAAAAGTTTAGGTGATTTACATAATCTTCTGGCCCGGAAGCCTGTCAACATTTTAAGATCCTTCTTTCAGAAAACTTATTTTTCTCTAAAGGTGATTATTCTAAAGTCAGGCACCACCCTCCAAAAGCATTAGATAAAGTTGCATTCCTATAGGGCAAAGGTGTGGTGGGCTATAACAAGAAAAGAATTAACTCAAGGGTCCAAGGTTACAAACACTAAAGCTATTACTTACATTCCTATACACCAATTATATTCATCAGTACACTCCCAGGGACACAGTAGGTAAGGGATATGGAAACTTAGGAGCAAACATTGGCCCAACAAGTGAAAAACCCTTCACCAATACAATTTCCAATCAATCTTTTAACTGCTCAAAGGAATCTGCATTTAGACAGTTTAGAACATTTCATGCCTCTCACGGTTGGGAGGCTCTGAACAATCACATGTGGCCGGAAGAACCTACTCAGGCAGGCTAGAGGACTTCCAAAGGAGTTTGTAGGTTGAAACACCCTTGGCATGCCCAGGAACTTTATTAACTGGAGCTGTAAGTTA
>NW_011472071.1:18415-19389 GCF_000754665.1 Bison bison bison
AATCTTCTCATTGACAGCTTTAGAAGCAATCCATCAGCACTGTGGTGATCTGTAACTTTGGCTTATAGTTCCCAGGTCTGGTGATACATTCCTCCAAACTGTTAGGTCGATAACATCTTATCACAGAGCTTCAGTTATACATGCTATAATTCTCTAATGTTGGAAATGAGGGTAGTTATGGCTTTTCCTGTCACAACAATGATAAGACACTGACTCATTAAAAAATGAGTACAGAATCCAGTCTGCTTTGGAGGAAAACATTTCTTCTGTGAAAGAATCCCATGTTTACAGGAAACTTTTTAAATGATTATTACCAGGAATTCATTTCCAGGGATCTCAGCTGCTTGTCTGAGATGAGCAGTATTACTAGTATTATTACATTATTACTAGTATTAGTATTAACTAATACTAGTAATTTTATTAAAAAGTGTCATTGAATATACCAGCAGTAAAGTAGCCTTTCCTTTGGTGGTTTAGTCACTAAGTCATGTCTGACTCTTGTGACCCCATGGACAGTAGCCTGCCAGGCTCCTGTGTCCATGGTATTCTCCAGGTAAAAATACTAGAGGGGGTTACCATTTCCTTCTCCAGGGGATCTTCCTAACCCAGGAATAGAACCCGGGTCTCCTGCATTGCAGGCAGATTCAGCCTTTCCTTTAGTAAAGCTTTGAAATGATTAAAAAGTCCCTGCCTTTCTCAGAAATTTGGGATATTTTCAGTAGATCTGGGAACAGCTCTGTTTGCCCCTCATCTCCTCCTTTCCTGCCCTCCATTTCCTCCAATGTATCTACCTGGGCATGGAACAACAGACTGGTTCCAAATAGAAAAAGGAATATGTCAAGGCTGTATGTTGTCACCCTGGTTATTTAACTTATATGCAGAGTATATCATGAGAAACGCTGGGCTGGAAGAAGCACAAGTTGGAATCAAGATTGCCAGGAGAAATATCAATAACCTCAGTTGCAGATGACACC
>NW_011472071.1:19489-19858 GCF_000754665.1 Bison bison bison
TGAATGGATGTGAGAGTTGAACTATAAAGAAAGCTGAGCGCTGAAGAATAGATGCTTTTGAACTGTGGTGTTGGACAAGACTTTGAAGAGGCCCTTGGACTGCAAGGAGATCCAACTAGTCTATCCTAAAGGAGATCAGCCCTGAGTGTTCATTGGAAGGACTGATGTTGAAGCTGAAACTCCAATACCTTGGCCACTTGATGCGAAGAGCTGACTCATTTGAAAAGACCCTGATGTTGGGAAAGATTGAAGGTGGGAGGAGAAGGGGATGACAGAGGATGAGATGGTTGGATGGCATCACCGACTCAATGGACATGAGTTTGATTAAACTCTGGGAGTTAGTGATGTACAGGGAGGCCTGGCATGGTG
>NW_011472071.1:19958-20226 GCF_000754665.1 Bison bison bison
GATGAGGAAACAGTGGAAACAGTGTCAGACTTTATTTTTTTGAGCTCCAAAATCACTGCAGATGGTGACGTCAGCCATGAAATTAAAAGATGTTTATTCCTTGGAAGGAAAGTTATGACCAGCCTAGACAGCATATTAAAAAGCAGAGACCTTATCTTTCCAACAAAGGTTCATCCAGTCAAGACTATGGTTTTTCCAGTAGTCATGCATGGATGTGAGAGTTGAACTATAAAGAAAGCTGAGCGCTGAAGAATAGATGCTTTTGAAC
>NW_011472071.1:20326-21049 GCF_000754665.1 Bison bison bison
CATGCAAAGATGGGCTCGATAAAGGACAGAAATGGTATGGACCTAATAGAAGCAGAAGATATTAAGAAGAGGTGGCAAGAATACACAGAAGAACTATACAAAAAAGAACTTCACTACCAAGATAATCACGATGGTGTGATCACTGACCTAGAGCCAGACATCCTGGAATGTGAAGTCAAGTGGGCCTTAGAGAGCATCACTACGAGCAAAGCTAGTGGAGGTGATGGAATTCCAGTTGAGCTATTTCAAATCCTGAAAGATGATGCCATGAAAGTGCTGGATTCAATATGCCAGCACATTTGGAAAACTCAGCAGTGGCCACAGGACTGGAAAAGGTCAGTTTTCATTCCAATCCCAAAGAAAGGCAATGCCAGAGAATGCTCAAACTACCGCTCAGTTGCACTCATCTCACATGCTAGTAAAGTAATGCTCAAAATTCTCCAAGCCAGGCTTCAGCAATAGTGAACCGTGGACTTCCAGACGTTCAAGCTGGTTTTAGAAAAGGCAGAGGAACCAGAGATCAAATTGCCAACATCTGCTGGATCATGGAAAACACAAGAGAGTTCCAGAAAAACATCTATTTCTGCTTTATTGACTATGCCAAAGCCTTTGACTGTGTGGATCACAATAAACTGTGGGAAATTCTTCAAGAGATGGGAATACCAGACCAGCTGACCTGCCTCTTGAGAAATCTGTATGCAGGTCAGGAAGCAACAGTTAGAA
>NW_011472071.1:22762-24293 GCF_000754665.1 Bison bison bison
ACTTACCTAGATTCAAAATCTATCTCCCTGGACAGGTGAAATGCTTCTCAATGTCTTCCCTCCTTCCTTGCCACCAGACTGAGCATTCTCCAGGGGTCACAAATTTCCCTTAGGAGAGTTCAGCCCAGTGACTTAGTAAGGGAGCTTAGTTCTAAGAGTAACTCATAACATGAGATCTTTACTGTGGTGCTTTTGAACTGTGCTGTTGGAGAAGACTCTTGAGAGTCCCTTGGACTGCAAGGAGATCAAATCAGTCACTCTTAAAGGAAATCAGTCCTGAATATTCATTGGAAGGAGTGATGCTGAAGTTGAAGCTCCAATACTTTGGCCACCTGATGGGAAGAGCCAACTCACTGGAAAAAGACCCTGATGCTGGGAAAGATTGAAGGCAGAAGGAGAAGGGGACAACAGAGGATGAGATGGCTGGATAGCATCACCGATTCGATGGATATAAGTTTGAGTGAACTCCGGGAGTTGGTGATGGACAGGGAGGCTTGGCGTGCTGCGATTCATGGGGTCACAAAGAGTCGGACACGACTGAGCGTCTGAACTGAACCTGATTCTAGGGTGATATCACCAGGTCAAGCCCTGGCATATAGGATCAGCTCCCAATTAATCTACTACTTTGTCCTGGATGCAACAGGAGTAGAGCCCTTTGTCTCAGGCCCGGGAGCACAGCTTCCTTCCAGGCTTGAAAGAAACAGAGACAAGAGAAGTTAGCGATGTGGTTCTGGCTCTGCAGTTAGACTTGGGTCACCCCTGCTCTGACACTGGGCAGCGGTGTGAGCCTGGGCAAGTGACTTTGCTAATTCCATGCCTCAGAGGTTACTGTGAGAATCAAACATGATAGTCCATGTTAAGCACATAACCGAATACTTCAGCAGTGCAGAATAGACCGTAAAGTTTAGCTGCCATTAATAATTGTCATTATTTGAGTTGGAGGTAGAGAGCTTGAAAACTGGGTGAGATTTGACATCATCCTCCCCATGGAATAATATCCCTTGAAGGACAGGAAGGACCGAAATACCTGGGTGCCTGTGTGCATGCTAAATTGCTTCAGTCATGCTCAGCTCTGTGGGACACTATGGACTGTAGCCTGTCAGGCTCTGTCCACGGAGTTCTCCAGGCAAGAATATAATGGAGTGGGTTGCCATGCCCTCCTCCAGGGTATCTTCCCAACCTAGGGATCAAACCTGCATCTGTTATGTCTCCTGCATTGGCAGGTGGGTTCTTTACCACTAGTGTCACCTGGGAAGCCCCAATACCTGGATAATTCCCCTTTATCTGCAACGTCAGGGTTTCCACCTGGGATTGGTGGGTAAGGATCAGATAAGCCAGGTTTCTTATCCACGGTTGTATCTGATGCTTCCTCCAGTACTTTAAATGTAGCGGGTCATAATACATACTTATTTTATTGCTGGAGAAGAGATTAAGTACCAACCAGAGTCAGCTCAGGTCATAAGGTCCATTTGTACCAATTTCAACTGTGTCATGGCTTAGGGGATTCTCCCTGTACCCCCAGGGCTCTCTC
>NW_011472071.1:24393-25608 GCF_000754665.1 Bison bison bison
GACTAAGCACAGCACAGCAAACACTTTCCAGCCTTCACTAATTTTACCAGCAGAGGGCACACAGCAGACATGCAATCTCTATTGAATTATCAGTCTTGTGTCCAGAGTGGTCCTCATAGTGTTGAACTGTTAATGCTCCAAATTAGTTCTTCACTTTCCTCTCATGGTTAAGAGGCTCTTGCCTTCTATTTCAGACAAACAGCCCAAGGACATTTGCTATGTCTGGAACAGTTTCATTTATCCTAGGAAAGGATCACCAGGCTGGATTCTGTGGTTACCTAGATCACTAATTTTGAAAGCATGGCTCAGGAAAGGTAGTTGTAAACTTTAGGGTTTATCAGGATGCCTGCGGGGGTGGAGGGGGCGAGAGACACAGAGACCTGGAGGAACATCAGAATCAACTGTGCATGTTAAAAAAAATTCTTGGGCGTGGCCCCCAGATCTAATACATCAGAATGTCTAGGCTGGTGCCCTAGGAATCCATACTATAACATGTTGCCAAGGGATTTCATACAGTCAGCTCTGAGTCAGCACTGGGGACCTACTGCTGCTGCTGCTAAGTCGCTTCAGTCGTATCCGACTCTGTGTGACCCCATAGATGGCAGCCCACCAGGCTCTCCGTCCATAGGATTCTCCAGGCAAGAATACTAGAGTGGGTTGCCATTTCCTTCTCCAGGGGATCTTTCCGACCCAGGACAGGAACTGAACCCATGTCTCCTGCATTGCAGGAAGATTCTTTACTGACTGAGCTATGAGGGAAGATAAGTTCGAAATAAAAAAAGTGATGGATATGTTTATTACCTTGATTGTGGTGATGGTTTCACTGAGTATGTGCATATGTCTAAACTCATCAAATTATATAAAGTCAATATGTTCAGTTTTTACGTATCATTATTACACCTAAAATTCTTTTTTGGTTAGTAGCCTTCCTAGCTCCAGGTGTCCAAGTGCCCACACTGGGACCAGGATTCACTCCTTCTGTATGGGCTTCCACACCAGGACATGGTCAGCACCCATTAGACATTAAAGAATCCACCTGCAATGCGGGGGACCTGGGTTCAATCCCTGGGTTGGAAAGATTCGAAGGAGGGCCTGGCAACCCACTCCAGTATTCTTGCCTGGAGAATCCCATGGACAAAGGAGCCCGGCGGGGTACAATCCATGGGGTTGCAAAGAGTTGAACATGACTGAGCGACTAAGCACAGCACAGCAAAC
>NW_011472072.1:0-1975 GCF_000754665.1 Bison bison bison
ATTATTGATCATCAATTTGGGGTCACAAAGAGTGGGACACAACTGAGCGACTTTCACTTCACAACAATAATAAAGGGGACATGCATCGAAGGCGTGTGGGAGTTTATAGCCTCTGGTCAGTTCACATGCAGTGGTTCAGTGATGTGAGCCTTCTCCTCAGACACTTGTTGGGCTGGGTGCCTGGTCCCTGTAACGAAAAGCAGAGGGTTACTGTTGCACTGCTTCCTGATCGTGGGAAAGGAGTTGCAGACCTTGTTTGAAGAGGGTGGATGTGAAAACTTGGTAATTACAACTAAGGAAGGAAAAAAAAAATCCTATAAGCCCTCTAGGATGATAAAACTTTTTTTTTTTTTTTTTGATCAGTCTGTTGAAATTCTGCTACCTACACCAGATTCTTTGTAGTCCCAAATTGATGATCAATAATATTGATGATAAGATTAATATTTTTAGGTTAATGAATTACAAAGTCATATTCCTAAGTTATATAGGAAGCCTCTGTTGACAGATTTAAAAAAGTGCAATCTAAAGGTTGAAAATTATGTTTTATTTAGCAGACTTGCTGAGAACTTAGCCCTGAAGACAGCCTCTCAGATAGCTCTGAGGGACTGCTCTGAAGAAGTAAGGGAGGAGCCAGGATATATAGGAGTTTCTGCTAAGAGTCAGACACAACTCAGCGACTTCACTTTCACTTTTCAGTTTCATGCATTGGAGAAGGAAATGGCAACCCACTTCAGTGTTCTTGCCGGGAGAATCCCAGGGATGGGGAGCCTGGTGGGCTGCCATCTATGGGGTCTCACAGAGTCGGACACGACTGAAGCGACTTAGCAGCAGGAGCAGCAGCAACCAAAAAACAAAAAAGCCCCAAAACACCTAGGTAGTCAGAACATCAAAAGATTACTATTAATTAAAGAAAAACCAGACATCTCAGCTTAATGAATTTCAAGCTTTTCTATATATAGGAAGATGCTGGAGACTGAGCTTATTGAAATCATTCCTTTGATATGCACCTTCCCTAGTGACTCAGATGGTAGAGTCCAGCTGCAATGCAGGAGACCCAGGTTTAATCCCTGGTTCGGGAAGATCCCCTGGAGAAGAAAATGCCTACCCACTCCAGTATTTTTGTCTGGAGAATCCAATGGCAGAGGAACCTGGCGGGCTATAGTCTATGGAGTCGCAAAGAAGTTGGACACAATAGAGTGACTAATACCTTCAACACTATCACTTTACTACCTAGGGCTAGTATCCTGTTTTTATCCACCCCGAAGGCCCTCAGGGCACACAGTCCTGGATGGCTGCAGTGGCTGATGGCTTGATGGCTGAAACAGCCTTTGTTTATTGATGGGGCAGGTGATAGTTTTCATCCACATCTCTTACCATAACAAGAATATTTGCCTACTCTCCAGCATACTGTAGTGGACTAAAAAAAAAATTAACTTAAAAAATTTCCAAAGTGGACCTTATCTTTATACTTAAAATTTTACACGTACAAAATTTTAGTAAGAATCTTGACATTTTTTTCTTACTTTCAAGAAATGTATTCATTTCGGAGGCAGTAAAAAGAAAGCACCAGATTATTGACTGTTAATATTTCTGGTGATACCTGGTTTTACTTCCTCCCTTTTTGCCATGACTCTCCTTTCCCTGTTCCGGTCTCAAGGTCTCCTAGCTGTGTGTTCAACTGCTTCCTGTAGAGTTCTCTCAGTGTTACTCTCTGTAGACTCCTGCCAGCAGGGAAGAGGGGACAGACTGCCTTTGGCTCAGGTTAACCTGGAAGTGTTCTTTTGCTAAGAGCAGGTGGCTCCCAAGTACTCAGCTACCAATCTACTGAAGACCATAGCATTTGCAAATTGTCTTCACACACACACAGGCAGGAAAAAATGGGCAGGAAGGGAGACAGCTCAGCTGTATCTATAGTGTTTTGTACGTTCATTTCTTCCCATGTATTTAAAAGGACAGACTGGCTTTTTTTTTTTTT
>NW_011472073.1:0-2039 GCF_000754665.1 Bison bison bison
TTTGTTATTAATCAATAGGCTGGATTCCATTTCAGAGCAGAGAAAGACAGAGAAGGAGTCTCTTTCAAGAGCCTCTGATGATTCACTGAGTCCCTGTAACTGTGCTCCTTACTCTCAGAGAAAGCTAAGTGGGAAATTTTATATGAAGAATTCAACCAGGCACACAGTAGCAAGGGATACCAAGAGGCCACAGATGAACCACTGACAGGCCAGAAAAAGACTCCCTGGAAAGTGGATATGTGAGAAGCACCTCAAAAGATGGATAGAGAGGGAATTCCCTGGCTGTTCAGTGATTCAGATGCTGAGCTTTCACTGCAAGGGGTGCAGCTTTGCTTGCCGGTCGGGGGAACTAACATCCTGAAAGCCAAGTAGCATGGCTGGGAGTTAGGGGGGCAGGGGGTGGGGTGGGGTCAGGAGAGATGGGTAGAAAAGATATTGAAGGAAGGAGAGAGTCCTTTGAGGTAAGATACAGAGGTGGGAAGTGGAGGCAGTAGGGGGGGGTCCTGAGGGCCCTGGCCCCACGCCCAGCACAAGGACACCATTCAAGAGGGTCATGGAGATTCCAGGTTGGAGTCTGGCCTGTACCCTCTGGGCCCTGGTCAGCCCTTGAAGGTGCTGGGGATGGGAGTAGTAAGATCAGAGACATCCTTAGAAAACTGTTTCTGGGGATCAGTGTGGAGGAGAAGACCAGCCCGGCAGCTGGGAGACCACTGGACGGGCTTGCAATTCCCCAGATGTGGAGGGATGAGGATGCGAGTCAGGGTTGGGGAAGCAGAGATGGAGAAAAGAAGGATGCATGGGGGAGCAAGAAACCAAGGAAACTGCCCTAACTGCTATGGGGAGCAAGAAAGGGAGGCCAAGGTGAAGCCAGGCATCATCACCTGGGAGCCAGAGGCAGCAGGAAGTGTTTTAAAGGCAAGAAGAAGCCAAGGACCCTGGTGTAGCCATCCCTTCACCCTCTTCTCAGCTAGGTGAGGCCCGAAGAGGCCCTCGACCAGAGCCATCTGGCAACGGGCCCTTCCTTCCATCTGTGGGATAATCCCACTCCTTCCTCCGGCTACCACCTGCCCTCAACGCTGCCAGCTGTAACCAGAACCCCTGAAGGGCTACTCCACTGAGATGCCATGGACCTTGACCTGGAGAAAGCCATGGGCAGGGAGGGGAGGGCCTTGACAGGAGAGCAAGGAGGGTGGGGGCTGACACAGAAATCTCAAGCCTGTGCTGGGCCAGCCATCTCCACTTCCACTTGCCCTTACATCTGGCATCTACTCAAAGCTCATAAGTACTACTAACCACCCCCCCCACCACAGTTCCAAACCATAGCCACGCATAGCCGCATGATGTACACACTCTGTATACCCAGACTCAGAAATGCATATTCTTGACCACAGAGAGAAAAATGATTAGGTCTCAAATACACAGAGGATCACAAACAGAAAGACAGATATCGCTGCCCATAGATGCACTGGTGGCCACACGGGAAGGGCCTCACGCACGTGGGCACACTTGCTTTTCACACACACTCGCTAGGGCACAGATGAGTTCACACTTTTCTTGGCACCCAGCCTGTGTGTAAAGCACACAACTCTAGGAACCTGTGACCTGCTTGTTCCTGTGTATGTTCTTTGTTCTGTTCCTCCATAGGAGGAGAAACAGCCAGGCTGTCTGGGGGACAGACTCCTCCATAGGAGGAGAAACAGCCAGGCTGTCTGGGGGACAGACTCCTCCATAGGAGGAGAAACAGCCAGGCTGTCTGGGGGACAGACTTTGGGCCTAACCGCACCCTGCCTTGAGCTCTGGGGAGGCAAGATGAGCTCCCTGGAGGAAGGGGATCAGCCTTGCAATGAAGGAGAATCCCCAGGGAAGGTTTCCCAGAGGAAGTGAGGCTCAAAATGAGTGAAATATAAAGCTGCAGAAGGAAGAGAGAGTTTCCTTTAAAAGTCTTCATCCTGTTCTTCACTTTTCTTAGCCTGCTCTAGAAGAAGCTGGTGGTTAAAGGGTTAACAGGACCACCTGCCCCTCGCCCCCTTCCCCAACCT
>NW_011472074.1:0-2801 GCF_000754665.1 Bison bison bison
ACCATCTCATCCTCTGTTGCCCCCTTTTCTTCCTGCCCTCAATCTACCAACATCAGGGTCTTTTCCAATGAGTTGGCTCTTTGCATCAGGTGGCCAAAGGATTGGAGCTTCACCATCAGTCCTTCCAATGAATATTCAGGATTAATTTCCTTTAGGATTGACTAGTTGGATCTCCTTGCTGTCCAAAGGACTCTCAAGAGCCCTCTGTAGCACCACAGCTCAAAATCGTCAATTCTTCGGCGCTCAGCCTTCTTTATGGTCCAACTCTTACATCCATACTTGACTACTGGAAAAATCATAGCTTTGACTATACGGACCTTTGTCAGCAAAGTAATGTCTCTGCTTTTTAATACGCCATCTAGGTTTGTCACAGTTTTTCTTCCAAGGAGCAAGCGTCTTTAAATTTTATGGCTGCAGTCACTGTTTGGAGTGATTTTGGAGCCCAAGAAAATAACTTGAAGTTAACCAGACTTGGCAGTTAATATGTTGTGAGTGGGAGGAAGCGAGCAAAGCAAGCGAAGCATCTAGGTGACTGTACAGTATGGGTGGTCCCTGCACATGGCTGAGTGGTTGCCAAGTGAGAGATGGTATTACCCGGAGGTCTGGGATTAAAGGGAAATGCAAGCCTTGAGGATCCCACAGGGTAGACCCCAGAGACTTGATGAGTGGTCAGGGAGTTGGAAGTAGGCTTTTTCAGTTGGGATTACTTCCATGAAAAGCATCCCATGTTTGTATAAGAGGATTCCGTGGCATAGTCCTTACCTGCTTTTGCTTTTGTGTTTTCAAGTACTCTTTACCTACATCAGGGTCTTTGTCTGGACAGTGTATTTTTTAATTTTAATACATGTTGCCAGGTTACTTTCCTAAAAGGCTGTAACAATTCACTTTTCTACTGGCATTGTATGAGAGTCCCCTTTCCTCCTTATTCCCACGATTGGTAGGTATTCACTCTTTAATTTTTGCTATCTGAAATTATGACTTCTTTTAATGGCTGCAAAACATTCCACCCTATCAACATACCATAAAATGCTTAAATATTTTCCTATTTTTGGACATTACATTGTTTCCCTTCTTTGCTATAATAAAATTAATAACCCAGAAATGGGCATTTTTACATAAATCTCTGTCTATCCAATGATACTTATAACGGCTGTTATAATTTGAAAGAATATAACATAGATATAGTTTCACCAGGCTCTTGCGTTGTTGTTTTTCTTCCTGTGTGCTTTTCTTTCATTTCACTGCTAATATTTTAGGTGGACAGAGGAGGGTATAAGAAAGGGAAAGGGTTAAAACAAATAGATTTGCCCAGTCACTGAGCCATCACCAGGGACTCAGCAGCCTCCCCGTCGAGCCCCCTGGCTTCCCCACGCTCTGCCCCCCACCTGCCCACCTTCTCCCGCCTCTGCCTTCTGCTGGCCCTTTCCACCGAGGAAAAGGAATCGTATCATATGTCTGCTATCCAGAACCTCCACTCGTTCGACCCCTTTGTTGATGCAAGTAAGGGTGATGATCTGCATCCTGCTGGCACTGAGGATTATATCCATATAAGAATTCAACAGAGAAATGGCAGGAAGACCCTTACTACTATCCAAGGGATCGCTGATGATTACGATAACAACAACAACAAAAAAAACTAGTGAAGGCATTTAAGAAGAAATTTGCCTGCAATAGTACTGGAATTGAGCATCCAGAATATGGAGAAGTAATTCAGCTAGAGGGTGACCAGAACAAGAACATATGCCAGTTCCTGGTAGAGACTGGACTGCCTAAGGACGACCAGCTGAAGGTTCATGGGTTTTAAGTGCTTTTGGCTCACTGAAGCTTAAGTGAGGATTTCCTTGTAATGAGTACAATTTCCCTTCTGTCCTTTGTCACAAGTTTAAAAACCTCACAGCTTGTATAATGTAACCATTTGGGGTCTGCTTTTAACTTGGACTAGTGTAACTCCTTCATGCAATAAACTGAAAAGAGCCATGCTGTCTAGTCTTGAAGTCCCTCATTTAAACAGAGGTCAAGCAGTAGGCGCCTGGCAGTGTCCAGCCTGAAACAAAGCAATAACAGTGATGTTTCAGCCAAGTCCAGAGCCCCAAGATCACAGATGGCTATGTCTGGCCAGAAGCTCCTCGGCAGTCCCTCTGCAAAGTTCCCTGCCCTGAGAAAGTGTCACCACCTGAACAGTCCCCGATGAAGCGGAGAGCGGAGGATGGGTGTGGCAGCTGTGCTGCTAGAGGGTGCCTTCGGTGGTCAGGGAAGGATCCCGTGACGTCTCCAATGTGACTGGGTGGGCAGAACTTAGAGCAGCCACCCTCCAGGAAGGTGATAGGACATCTGGCTTGCCACCAAGGTCTTCATGACCAGACATGTCCTAGCTAATTGATGTCCAAACTAGAATGTGAGGCCAACCTTCTATCAGTTAAACTTTTGACAAGGGAACAAATTTCAAACCAATGTTACCAGTCACGTAGCTGTAGAGCTTGCAGCTTACTGGCAACAGCTGCCCAACGCCGTGTGAAGTAAACTGGTTTTTTGGTTTTTTCCCCTCTTCAGTTTTAATGTTATGTAATGTATTTAAACCCTTATTTAAATAAAACTTGTTTTCAGAAACATTTGATTTGTAGATTCTGTTTAATATATAATCAATCTTATGCATGTGGAGGAACCACAGAAATGGCAAGAGAGGGTACATCTGGACCCACAGCTCCTTAACTGGGGCCTGACCCTCTTAGCCAAGAAAAAGTAGTGAGCTTGTCCCTCCAAGCACACTCCCCACCCCGCCTTGTTAGCCGCTGTGTAAACAT
>NW_011472075.1:0-2005 GCF_000754665.1 Bison bison bison
TATTAGGGTGATGGTGGCCTCATAGAATAAGTTTGGCAGTTTACCTTCCTCTGAAATTTTCTGGAAGAGTTTGAGTAGGATAGGTGTTAGCTCTTCTCTAAATTTTTGGTAGAATTCAGCTATGAAGCCGTCTGGTCCTGGGCTTTTGTTTGCTGGAAGATTTCTGATTACAGTTTTGATTTCCATGCTTGTGATGGGTCTGTTAAGATTTTCTATTTCTTCCTGGTTTAGTTTTGCAAAGTGAAAGTGAAAAGTGAAATCGCTTAGTCGTGCCCGACTCTTTGTGACCACATGGACTGTAACCTATCAGGCTCCTGTGACCATGAGATTTTCCAGGCAAGAATGCTGGAGGGGTTGCCATTTCCTTCTCCAGGGGATCTTCCCGACCCAGGGATCGAAGCTGGGTATCCTGCATTGCAGGAAGATGGTTTACCATCTGAGCCACCAAGGAAGCTTGGAAAGTTTTACTTTTCTAAGAATTTGTTCATTTCTTCTAAGTTGTACATTTTATTGGCATATAGTTGCTGATAGTAGTCTCTTATGATCCTTTATATTTCTGTATTGTCTGTTGTGATTTCTCCATTTTCATTTCTAATTTTGTTGATTTGAATCTTCTCCCTTTGTTTCTTGAGGAGCCTGGCTAATGGTTTGTCTATTTCATTTATCTTCTCAAAGAACCAGCGTTTAGCTTTGTTGATTTTTGCTATAGTCTCTTTTGCATTTATTTCTGCCCTAATTTTAATGACTTCTTTCCTTCTACTAATCCTAGGGTCCTTAATTTCTTCCTTTTCTAGTTGCTTTAGATGTAGAGTTAGGTTATTTATTTGACTTTTTTCCTGTTTTTTTTTTTTTTTTGAGGTAAGCTTGTGCTGCTATGAACCGTCCCCTTAGCTCTGCTTTTACTGAGTCCCATAGGTTTTGGGTTGTTGTGTTTTCATTTTCGTTCATTTCTATGCATATTTTGATTTCTTCTGTGATTTGTTGGTTATTGAGAAGTGTATTGTTTAGCCTTCATATGTTGGAATTTTTATTTTTCCTGTAGTTGACATCTAATTTTACTGCATTGTGATCAGAAAATATGTTTGGAATGATTTCGATTTTTTTTTTTTTTAATTTACCAAGGCTAGATTTATGGCACAGGATGTGATCTATCCTGGAGAAGGTTACGTGTGCACTTGAGAAAAAGGTGAAATTCATTGTTTTGGGGTGAAATGTCCTGTAGATATCAATTAGGTCTAACTGATCCATTGTATCATTTAAAGTTTGTGTTTCCTTGCTAATTTTCTGTTTAGTTGATCTATCTATAGGTGTGAGTGGGGTATTAAAGTCTCCCAGTATTATTGTGTTACTGTTAATTTCCCCTTTAATACTTGTTAGCATTCCCCTTACATGTTGCAGTTCTCCTATGTTGGGAGAATATATATATATATATATTTATTTATAATTGTGCATATATATTTATAATTGTTATATCTTCTTCCTAGATTGACCCTTTGACCATTATGCAGTGTTCTTCTTTGTCTCTTTTCATAGCCTTTATTTCAAAGTCTATTTTATCTGATATGAGTATTGCTCCTCCTGCTTTCTTTTGGTCTCCATTTGCGTGAAATATCTTTTTCCAGCCCTTCACTTTCAGTCTGTATGTGTCCCTTGTTTTGAGGTGAGTCTCTTGTAGACAGTGTATATAGGGGTCTTGTTTTTGTATCCATTTAGCCAGATTTTGTTTTTATTTGGGGCATTCAACCCATTTAATTTAAGGTAATTATTGATAAGTATGATCCCGTTGCCATTTACTTTGTTGTTTTGGGTTCTAGTTTATACACCTTTTCTGTGTTTCCTGTCTAGAGAAGATCCTTTAGCATTTGTTGAAGAGCTGGTTTGGTGGTGCTGAATTCTCTCAGCTTTTGCTTGTCTGTAAAGCTTTTGATTTCTCCTTCATATTTGAATGAGATTCTTGCTGGGTACAGTAATCTGGGCTGTAGGTTTTCCTCTTTCATCACTTTAA
>NW_011472076.1:0-3403 GCF_000754665.1 Bison bison bison
CCCCATAGACGGCAGCCCACCAGGCTCCCTGTCCCCGGGATTCTCCAGGCAAGAACACTGGAGCGGGTTGCCATTTCCTTGTCCAATGCATGAAAGTGAAAAGTGAAAGTGAAGTGTAGCAGAGCGATTATTCCATAGGAAGTGGACGGTGGAGTCAGGCTGCTGCTGCACTTTCACCAATATGAGACTCCAGCAAGTTAACTTAATCTCTTTGTATGTAAATTTCCTCATCTATATGAGTGACAATGACAGAGTTAATATATGTAAAGTGTTTAGAACAGTGTCTGTAAGATAACTGTTTGTTCAGTCTCTAAGTCATGTCCAGCTGTTTGTGACCCCATGGACTGCAGCACACCAGGCTTCCCTGTCCTTTACTATCTCCAGGAGTTTGCTCAAACTCATATTCATTGAGTCGGTGATACCATCCAACCATCTCATGTTCTGCCACCCCCTTCTCCTTTTGCCTTCAGTCTTTCCCAGCATCTCCTCAAAATTCATATGTCAAAATCCTAAACCGAAATGTGATGGTATCAGGAGGCAGGCATTTGGGGGTTTGATTAGATCATGAGGGTGGAGCCCTACAAATGGGATTACTATCCTTAGAGACCTCAGAAAGATGCCTTGCCTTTCCTGAGGTGAAGACATGGCGAGAAGAGGGTCATCTGTGAAGAAGGAAACAGACCCTTGCCAGATTCTGGCTCTGCTGGCACCTTGGTCTTGGACTTCCCAGCCTCCAGAACTGTGAGAAAGAAATGTTGTTTAAACCACTTGGTCTATGGTATTTTGTTGCAGCCGCCTGAATGATCTAGCTTCATTTCCTGTAAAGGAAGCCTCTTCACCTTCCAATACTGTGCTAGAGCTGGCCTGCACTGACTGGGGACAGCAGATTATGTTCATCTTTTCCAAGCTCTGTTCAGTCATGAGATGCTGGTAGCTTGAAAGTGGCTGTATTTGTTTACACCTCAGACATTCAGCAAATGCTGCAAATTAGAACTTTGTGTTTTTCTGAAGAGCTGGGTTACCAGCATGACACCGAAGCTAAAGCTCCAATACTTTGGCCACCTGATATGAAGCACTGACTCACTGAAAAAGACTAATGCTTGGAAAGATTGAGGATAGGAGGAAAAGGGGGCGGCAGAGAATGAGATGGTTAGATGACATCACCTACTCAATGGATATGAGTTTGAGCAAACTCCTGGAGGTAGTGAAGGACAGGGAAGCCTGGTGTGCTGGGGTCCATCAGATCACAAAAAGTCAGACACAACTTAGTGACTGAACAACAAATTTATCAGCACACAACTGTCTTTGCTCAAATTTAGAGACAGAATTTCCCAACTTCCCTGTCTCTGGAGGCTCTTTAATGCAGACCATACCTGGGTCTCTTGCTTAGGAAGAAAGGTTGGGTAATATCCTCCTAAATTAGTCTCTCATGTAATTTCAGTGGCCTCTCCACAATGCTGCCAGTTATCTTTCTAAAACACAAATCTCATCTACTCTGCAAAGTTTGAACTTTTAACATGATATTCAGAATCCTTTACCCTGGCCCCAAGTTTTCTGCTATAATCTTAATCTATACTTATACAGTTTTTTTCCCTCCATTTTCTCCCAGGTCCCAAATATCCTAGACCACTTATTATTCCCCAGAGATTTTATGTATATTCAGGCCTCCATGCCTTGATCTGTACTGCCTCAATCTAGCCTGGACTGTCATTGACTAGCTTGGGTGTGACCTCTTCTCTGAAGTCTCTCTTGTGACTGTGGGCAAAATGACCCTTGAGGGTCTCTTCTTTTATGCCTCTACTAAAACACTATCGGGTCTTCCCTGATGATCCAATGGTTAAGAATCCACCTGCCAATGCAGGGGACATGAGTTTGATCCCTGGTCCAGGAAGAATCCACATGCGTTTGATCCCTGGTCCAGGAAGAATCCACATGCCGCAGAGCAACTAAGCCCAAGCCTCAAACTACTGAAGCTCACACACTCTGGAGCCCATGCTACACAACAAGAGAAAGTGCCACAACGATTAGCCCACACACTGCAACAAAGAGTAGCCCAACTAGAGAAAACCCCCACTCAGTAACAAAGACCCAACAGAGCCCAAAGTTAATTAATTTTTTAAAAAGAACACCAGCACTGTAGATTTCAGGTGGCCGTATTTATATATTAGCTTCCCTGATAGATTTTGTGTTCCCAACACAGGACAATGATGTGACTTTATCTGTGCTAGACCAAGACAGTATGCAGCACTATACTGTGGCTCCAAATACATTTTTAAATGAATTAGTGAAGATCTGAAGGGCACTGAGGGACAGGACCGAGAACAAAAGCTCATCCTCCTGTTTCCTTCCTGAACAATTCAGTCAAAAAGCCAGGGCAGGAAAGAAGTCTCTGCCACTGACAGAGGGTTGGGATGGAACCAAAGCAGCCCAGAGGAGGGTGCCAGAGTGTGAGCAGGGGAAGGAGGGCATCCAAGAGGTGGGGCAGGAGGGAAACCCGATGAAGGTGCCGGCTCCCACGTGGGGTGAAAAGGGCATCCTCATAGAGACATGTTAAAAGACAAAAAATGTCATCTTAAAGGGGCACCCAGTAGTAAAAGCAAGGAAAAAATGAAACATCAAACAAATGATACTAACAGATGATAACCAGTTGAATAAAGTAGAAAACCATTAATCCATCCCAACATAAATAAATACATTGATTGAAGTCTGATTGGGAATGTGAAAGTTTCAAAGTCTCCAAGTACCTCACCACAAAGTACTCGCTATTTTAAAAAGAAAAATGAGTAACTTTAGTGAAGACTGGTAGATACTATCGTAATCAAGAGATCAATTTGTTATCAGTAATGTGAGAAATAGAAATTTGCACCATCTGATATGATGTAATGAGAAGAACAGTGTCACTTGTCTGGTATTTCTGCCAAAGATGCATATCTTGAATGTAATCATGGGGAATTATCAGATAAATCCAGACTGATGGGCATTCTACAGAATAACTGGTCTGTAATCTTCAAAAGTGTCAAGATGATGAAGGTCAAGAAAAGAATGAGAAACTTTTCCAGACTGAAGGAAACAAAAAATATATGACAGCTAAATATAACACAAGATTCTGAACTGAATCCTTCTGTTATACAGAAATATATTATCGGGACAATTAACAAACTTGAATGGCTTCTTCAAACTATACAGTAGTAATGTATCAATGTTAATTTTCTGATCTTGATAATTATATTAAGGACATGTACAAAACTGTTCTTATTTTTAGGAAATATACCAAACAGAATTCAAAAATGATCAGGAATCACGTAAGTAATTTTCTCTCAAAAGGATTAGGAAAAGGTTCTTTGCATTATGCTTATAACTTTTCTGTAAATTTTAGAATGAAAACCATACAAAGTGTGTGTGT